>NC_056726.1:689264436-689564436 GCF_019279795.1 Protopterus annectens | reverse complement strand
AAGCTGAGGTCATGTATTGAATGTATGACCTCAGGAAGGTAAAGCTTTGGTACTCCGGCTGGACATCAGCAGTAACAACCCATATGTTAGGAATACTGCAACCCTGGGGGATAACTGGCTAGGCTTAAAATGGCTCACAAGGGCAGTTAGCCTAGTACTAACCTATGAACCTATGAACCTATGATCAGAGGGCATTTACTGTTATGGTAAATTCTTACACAACTGTAATTTCTCTCAGTGTCACTACTATGGTATTAGGTTAGGAGTCAGTGACGTCATACCTCTCAGCTGTCCAGATTTTGGCAGAATGTCCAGATGTTTAGCTCATATTTTTTTGTCTGTTCCTCATAAAATTTGTGGTTTTCTGGCAAATCACTGGGATGATCTTAAGACTGAAGTTACTAAATAATGACATACATTGAGTTTCAGACTTTAAATCCTTCAGAAAATGTATGTTAAAACAAACCCTGTTAATCTAGCAACTCTAAGTTTGTAAGAGCAAATTTTAAAATATGTCCCTATTTTTGGGCCTTTGTCCTCCCATTTTGTCAGGCAGTGTCCATATTTCTTGCCCTAAAAGTTTGAGAGATATGAGTTATGTCTAAGCTGAGGTGAAAAAGCCAGCATTTATCATCAGTCTGGAAGTATACGCCATCAGTTTTGGTATGTTAGCTCATGAATTCTTGCTCTTCCCTCCTGCTTTCATCCACTGATTGGTCATGATACAGCCCCCACCCCCCCCTTCAACCCCCCTTTTCCTTTCCTTGCCTGACTAAAGTTCAGGAACGTGGCTGTAACATGTCAAGAAAACTAAACGTGGGTAGTTATCAGGCTTTGTTGATGATGCACAGAGGGAATGCCATTCAGATGGAATAGGACATGTCAAACCAATGTGGGCTGTCTGTTTTTTCAAGTAGGTTTGGATTACTGAGACATCTGATTAGCTAATATACTAATTTATCAATTGTGTTAGAAAATGTTGGTACTAATAACTGATACATTCATCCATGATAAAAGTGCTGTATTTTCTATGTAGAAAAAAACATGCCACAATGGCTTGTACTTTTCAGAAGAGAAGAGGTCTTGGGACAACTGGATTTTTCAGTGCAGACTCACTTGTTCTAAAACCATTATTCAGTCAGGGACCAGTGGCATCTGAGAAAAAGCTGGCATTCATTTTCAAACCAGGGAGCATACACCATCATTTTCAATATAGCAGCTCATGAATTTTCAACTAGCCCTCCCCATTTTCATTAACTGATTGGCCACTGTGCCCCCCCCTTCCCACATCTTTTTCATTCACCCCTTTACTTTCTTGAGTCAGAATAAGTTTGAGGAATGTAGGAGAAAGTTGTCAAGAAAACTCCACTTGGGCACTCATTCATGAAAAAGTGCTGTATTTTGTATGTGATTAACTGGACACTGGCTTTGACGTATCCTAGAGGGGTTTGGCTTTAATGGCCTGAAATTGTCCATAAATACACTTAAAAATGAAAGTAAAAGAAAAAGTCATGGACATTTAGAATGGTCGTTTAGCTGAATCATCTGATATCCTTAATGGGTGATTTGCATACATCCCATGAGGCCTCTGATGCAAAAGGTTTAAGGTATCACACAGTTAGAAGTCTAGCTTTGCTAGATTTTTTCTTTTTGTGTTTTTTAACCAGTTGGTTATTTGTGTGAACTTTTTATTCTTTGTTTTAGTTTGTTAGTTGGGATAGTTTGTAGACACCCTAATGTTTATGGATATCAGCTGGGCATGACAACACTGTGTTTCTAAATTTCAAACATTTCTCTTATGCAGTGCTAATGATGTTATAAGAAGGTAGAAACATGTATGTCCATAGCTAGAGGGATTTGGATATAATGGTCTGAAATTATCCATCAATTGACTTTAAAAATGAAAGTAAAAGAAAAAGTCATAGGCATTCAGAATTGCTATTTAGCTGAAACTCTTCATATCCTTAAGGTGTGATTTGCATATATCCCATGAGGCCTCTGATGCAAGACGTTTAAGGTACCACACAAAAGTCTAGCTTTGCTAGATTTTTCTTTTTGTGTATTCTTGATAGGGGAAGCAGGGTCTTGAGACATTTTTTTTATTTTTCTTATATTTTCACAGTACATTACTTTCCTGTTCTTCCTCAGGATACAGAACTCATAAAGCAGCATACTGCACATATGAAGAGTTCTGAATCCATTTCAAAAAGTCACCTTGGGTGAATTTAAATTACCTCAAAGAACACTAGACAATTATACCTTGTGACACCCCCTGCTATGATTTGGGAATGTAGAAATGATACCACAACAGGGTTTTAGCTGCAGTTCTAATCAGATAGCAGTCATGCTTATTGGCTAGTCCTGTCATATGACCGTGGTGCTTGATATAAACTGATTTAGGCTGAAAAAAGTAGACTCAAAAGAAGATCTGCTGGAGTGTTACTGTGAGCAGTAGCATATAAGAGTGGGTCATTAAAAATAACTAAGGGGTGAATGGAGATATACAATAAATTAAGTACCACTGCTACTTATTTTTTCTGTTTTTTTTTTAAGTCATAGACCAACTTGTTCAAAACATTTGCATTTTTTTAGCTTGGCAACTTCACCATGAAAAATGCTAGTATCCTCTCATCAAAAATACCACTGTGCAACACTATTCAGTTCTGCATGTTTCTATGGTTGTCTTCACAGAATAGCCTTGTCATATCCATCTTTTGATGAAGACATTTTTTTAGAGTGGGTACCAGAGTAGAATCACTAAAACATTTGTACGGCAGTGGAGTAAAACTTATATTAGTTTTTTACTAATGTTTATTGTGTTATTATATTATTAGGAAACTCTTCCCGTTTAGGTTATTCTTATTATTTTTCACATGGATTCTATATTCTTGTTCTTCATTATTTGCTTGCTACAACCTGTACGCTGTTAGTGGACATGGTCATGAATCAAACCAATGAAACAATACAACTGGTCATTGACTGATGCTTTGCATTTGGAGCTTATGTAGGAACAGCTGGAGAGCATGTATATAAAATTAGTTTTCAAACTTGTTGAATGGTGTTATAATTACAGACCTACATGGGGTGCATGATGGGGCAATGCATTTGTCCATGTCTGTGTGTGTGTGTGTGTGTGTGTGTGTGTGTGTGTGTGTGTGTGTGTGTGTGTGTGTGTCTGTGTGTGTGTGTGTGTGTGTGTGTGTGTGTGTGTGTGTGTGTGTGTGTGTGTGTGTGTGTGTGTGTGTGTGTGTGTGTGAGATGCACCTTGCTGAATATGAGCCATGAATAATTCTGGGATACAGTACCTGATTTTATTTAAGAAAATGTACCTCATCCAAGAACACAGTTATTATCTGACAAAGAAAGCTGTACTAATTATAAATTGTATTTGGCAGTTCAATACTAAATTCCTGCTACTGAGTCGTCCAAGAGCAAATGGTAGTTATGTTATTTGAATGCATGTGAGGGTGATAAGAATGAAACCAAAGTTTTCATACAGCCATTTAATGCTAATACAAATAAACATGTTGCTAAACTGAGAGAAATAGAGATGTGGGGAGAGTTACCCCTTTTCTTTATTTTTGATATGTTGTTATTTCTAGATTATGTGACAATGAATTTTCTGTAAAGGAAACTGTTTTTGTTCTTTAGTTGAGATGTATTGTTAAAAGGAGAGGTCATAGCATTTACACTCCACCTTTGTGAGAACTTGTCCATGTCGTAACAGCGCTTGGACCTGTGTTTTCTGGTTTGAACAGATCTGTTTTACTGATTGATTGCTATTCTGGTTTTTGCTTAATTAAGTCTATGTATCACTGGTCCAAAATATTTTCCTGGCCATTTTGGCTCACACGGTGACCTAATATGCTGTAGACAACAAGCACTATTGTCTAACTTGTCTGGTTTCCAACATCAGCTTGAATTTTTCACCAACCATCCTATCCTTTTGATGTTCTTTTAAAAGCTAGTGTCTATGACTTTCAACCCTTATAGTAATCTGATGACAAAATTCCCTCCCTCACCCTTTGATTGCTATTTTTAGTTGTGCACCCTGATTAACTACTTTTCCCACCCATTGTTTTACACAGATCCACCATACTGAGACCCCACTCAGCAAACAAGTATTGCTCTTTAGCTAATCTCCTTTACTATAAATCTTCATTTTCATAAAGCAACTATCTGCATAACATTATTGCCACACTCTGAGCAGGCCCTGAATAAATCCTGTGCCATCCTTGGCAGATAAAGTCAAAGTAAACTTTAGTGTCATTCAGAAATCACACAAGTGCAAAAACTGAATGTAATTCCGTGTCTCCGGACTCAATGTGTAGACAACATATAGCCTATTTTCACAGACATTTACACACATAACACCTAGCTATTACATCACAGATATGCAGGTAGATAGACTAATCTTGCACATAATTAGAAATACATTATAACACTTTTCAAAGTGAATTCTTAATTTGTATGAGACTTTAGTATTTCACAGGTACTTGGTTAAGACATTGCATTGATCCTTGCACAGAAAGAGACATTTGAGTATTGCACTGTGAAGATTAGAGTATTGCACTATGGACCTTAGAGTATTGCACTACGGTTAATTTACTAATTCACCACATGTATTACACTGAAATATGCATTGCTACTGCCATAGATGGCCTATAAGTTACAGTCATGGTGAATATTGCACTAAGTATTAGACTTTGACTTTACCTTTGACTAAGTTGCTACTTTGCATTTTTGTTGGTATGTAATGGTTATAGTCCTTGAATTTTGGCCCTGCTAAAGGAATTCCATACAGTTTAATTTGTTTTTAGTGCCTGTATAAATTCGGCATATTTGCAAAGCTCTTGGCCGATTCCCAGAGTGCAACAATTCTCGCTTTTACTTCTGAAGTGATTTCCTTGCATCACATGCCATCCAGGCACAAGCTAAAAACTTATATTTAAAAAAGTCACACTTCCAGGTGCTATTTTGTAACTGCCTACTGATTTCTTGTTTTATTTATGCACTTATCTAATTGTATGGATGGATGAAATTACTGCATTTGCTGAAACTGTCTTGCTAATGGTCTGAATGACTTGAAATTGCCTTGTCTAACTAGTTTGTTAAAGTTGTTTTGTGGTACCATTCACTCTCAAGCAATCTTTTTGTGCTTATACATTAAGAGGACTGGAGTATTCCATCTAGAGGCAGTAGGTGGTGGCCTGGTCTATCTAAGTTGGAAAACACAGAAGTTTACCTATAAAACTATTACTAGCACTGTAACCTGCAATTTAGTGATGCATTGCACAAAATTAAGCTCAGACCAGCTAGCTTGCATGTCATATGGCACTAATACCATGTCCTAGCACTGACTAATAGCATATCTTAGCACTATTCAGCTCTTGCCTCTAACCCTATAGACAAACCTAGGGGACCTCTGTAAAAATAAAGTCCAGGTCCTCAGACCCTAATAGCCCACCCTAATGCAGGCAAGGCCAACATGGATATGCAATCTCCAAATATCTCCATAGCCATCATGGTAGATATGGGTATCATAAGATAATGTAGCAATTGTCTCATGGTCACTGATAACCATTTAATCCTTAAAGAAATCAACACTGTATGCAAGAGATGCACACACACAATTTCCTTGGAGGCAGAAATCTCTCATGCAAACAAGGTTGTCAAGAAAATAAACACACACTAAATTCACCACACATATAGACCATCTTATGCTGAGGCACTAAAAAAGTGATTCCTCCAAACCTCAAAGACCTCATAAGCCTTCAAACAACAATGTGTATCCTCAACAATCTCTAAAGTATACACCAAAAGCATTGCCAAACACCACACATAAGCCTACACCTAATGGACCCCCCAAAACAAAGTCCATAAGGCAAGCAAATAATTTACCCAAGGTTCTTGGGATAGGGGATTCCATTGTATGACATACAGATACCACACTTACTAGACTAGACAAAGAGAAGATTATGGTCAGTTGCTTATCTAGAGCAAGAATCTACCAAGGTCTGCAAACAATCAAGTCAGTGCACCACAGGTGCCAGTATGATACTATTATAGTCCATGTGGGCATAAACGACCTGAGACATACCTTTCTGGGTTGTATGAAGAAACATGTTATGGACTTCTCTTAATAGGTGTCTCAGACTGGTATGTGCCTTGCACTGAGCAGTATTCTACCTTCACCAAGGATGATGCCACAGTATGAACAAAAAATGATTGATTTTAGCAATTAGTTTAGCTTCTGCTGTCAATCCAGGGGGGATTCAATATAAGTCAGCCTGGGAGGACATTGTCAACAGACCACATTGCTTTGCCAAAGATGGCCTGCACCTGCCCCCATGGACTTCCTGATTTTGGCTAAGAGCCATTTTAGGCAATGCGAAAGTGATAAAAAATCCACCGACATAGTAAATAAATCCCAAAGAAACCTAAAAGTGTTACAGCTCAGTGCTAGGAGCCTTAACAAGAAACCCCATACCCTGCAAGCTCTCCTCATTCTGGGGAATAGAGACAAATTTGCCATTGTCAGCAGATCACGTTGCCTTGTCAAAGATGGCCTGCAATTGTCCCCTCTGCCGGGCTTCCAAATGTTGGCTAAAATTTTATCCATGCCCTCCTAGTATTGTTGCTGCTCAATTCTAGGAGCCTTAACAAGAAACTCTACACCCTACAAGCTGTTCTTATGCTAGAGAATATAGACATCTGTAAAATTACTGAGACATGGTTTAAAGCTGCACAAAGTACTCTGGCAGTGCAAGGCTACAGTGCCTTCCCTATATTTAGACCATCAGCTGCACAGACAGGGTCTAATGGTACCATGATCTACATTAGCAACAGATGGATCTCAAGTGTATCTCAAGTTTGGTTAACAGGATGATACCTTGGAGTTCATTTACATGCAAATCACATTAGAGAAAGTCCCTTACAATATCTTAGCAGCAAGCTATAGGTCACCATCTATGTTTCAAAAATTCCACACCTCTTATCTAGACCTACTGGAGGCACTTTCCATTTAGCCAAACACTCTATTAATAGGAGACTTTAACTACACCATTATAGTCTGGGAAGCACACACTGCACCCGACTTCCAATCACAATGCTTACTGGAGTTTATTAACACAGATACCCTTGATCATTTAGTGTATACTTCAGCCAGAGGTTCAAATATACAGGAACTTGTTCTCACTAATATGGGAGAGTGCTGACCCCACCCCCTGTGTCATGTGTGGTCAGATCACAAAGTTGTCTCATTTAAAATAAAAATCAACTTGGAAGAAAAAAACAGCAAAACATGTTAAAGTTAGAAACTATTCTAAAACAAACTACATCCTATTAAGTGACAGTTTTTCAAAATTCAGTGACTCGACCAACCCAGAGTTCACAACAGCCTATGTAGAATTATTCACAGAAACACTGTACAAACATACATAGAGGCTGCTATACCTACCAGGTCTGCACTTACCCCCCCCCCCCCCCCGGGGGCTTCCTGATTTTAGCTAAGAGCCATTTTAGGCAATGCCAAAGTGATAAATCTACCAACATAGTAAATAAATCCCAAAGAAACCTAAAGGTGTTACTGCTCAATGCTAGGAGCCTTAACAAGAAACTCTATATCCTGCAAGCTCCAACAAAGCCAGTTGCAAGGTCAAGAAATCTTCTTGGAGTAAAGACATCCACAAGGTCCTCTATAGCTATCTCCAAAACCTGAAAGGTAACATTCAGCAGTGTGCAGAAGTGGTAGTAAATGGCACAATTGTCACTGAACAGAGTGAAATAGTGAACCTGCTGGACAACAAATTCAGCTCAAATGTTACTCCCTCCTCCCCTGCCACATCTTGTGAAATCCCTACCAGTATGAATCCCCTTCCACCACTATCAGCAGGAAGCAGGTCATAGTGATGCTCACTAAGGCTAAAAACACAGCCTTAATGGGGCCTAACACGATCCCAGATTGCCTCCTAAATAGCCTAAAGCATGACCTATCAGGACTACTTGAGTCACTACAGTCTATAAACAGGCTACAAACCAAGTAAATAGAGGATGGTAATGGTTATTCCCCTTTACATGGGTGGACCATCAACCAACCCTGGAAAATACAGGCTTACTAGCCTGATTAGTCTAATATGCAAAGTCATGGAATAAATTATCATGGAAATTATTAACAAAGACATTGGCAACCTACAGACACTAGACCCATCCCAGTATGGTTTTGTTAAATAAAGACCATGACTATTTTACATAATAGAGTTCCTAGGTAACCTAGGTAATGGATGCAGGAAAAATGGTGCATACTGCCTACCTAGACCTGGCTAAGGCATCTGACCCAATACTCCACTCAGGTGTTGTGGACAGACTCATCAAACAAGGCACAAATCCTTACACAACCCACTGGATTGCCAGCTGGTTCACAGATAGGACTCAAGAAGTCAGGACTGGTGAGACCACCTCCATCAAGCCTGCCGCAGGTCATGAGTGGAGTACCAAAGAGCTCCATATTGGGCCCTCTCCTGTTTGGCATCTACTTCTCAGAAGTGACGAATGTCAAGGGCCAATGGCTCACAAAGTTTGTAGACAACTGCAAATTAGGAGCTATTGTGAATTCCCCCCATGACACTAACATTCTGCAAGAGGGTCTAACACAAACAAATGACTAGTACCAAAGCCACAAATTAAAACTCAATGCAAAGAACTGCATTATAGTTCCTTTTGGGAAAACATCTACCCAGCCAAATTACTCCATTGATAAGACACCCTTAAGAGTTTATCCAGTAGTTAGAGATCTGAGAACATATGTAGACAGTAATCTGGCCTTTGACCAACATGTAGCCAAGGTAGTAAAAAAATCATTCTATGTTAACCAACTCATAAGTAAGGCTATGGCATTCAGGTCCAAGGAAGTTATAACACCACTCTACTAACCCTTATCATATCCATCATTGAATATGGCTTCCCTTTTGGCATGTACCTGACTAGTCCTATGCAACAGTTGGAATGCCAAAAAGGTTCTTAACCAAGACAATCCAGGGTATTAACACAATATCCTATGCAGATTGCTTTAGAGTCCTGCTTCTATACTCAGCCTCCTACAGGCTGCTGAGATACAAGGCTGCTGAGATACTATATGTGCTTGGCATATAAAGCATACTTAAATCTAACCCTGATAGGGCTTTTGCACATCTGCAAAATGAGCAGCACCAGAACACTAGATCAGAGTTTTTGCACGTCTGCATAATGAGCAGGACCAGAACACTAGATCCAGGGATTTGAACACATAGTGATGCTCACTAAGGCTAAAAATGGCACAGTGGTGCAGCAGTAGCATTGTCACATCACAGCAAGAGGTTCTCCTGTTCGATTCTCGGCTGAGGTGCCTACTGTGTGGACTCCGCATGTCCTCCCTGTGTTCATGTGGGTTTCCTCCAGGTACAAAGACATGCCTCTGGAGTGTTTCTCCCTGGGGCTCTGCTGAAAATTGTCTTCACTCCAAGTCAGACTTTCCCAGTAAACAAATGATAAATAAAGTAAACTTTGCTTTTGAGATAAACAAAACATGCCAGATAGGCGGGTTGCTACTGAAACCTGGAAACTGCGTGGGTCGACCGGTCATATGGTTGACCCGAAGTCCTGAATCCGGAAAAGCAAAATTCTGGCCAGGTATAAACTGAATACATCAACATCCATAGTTCAATGTATTTGACAGAGCAGGAGGTGACGTCAGTCACCCATGCTATACACCTTCATGTACTGTGACATTCCATAGTCAGCAGAACATGTATTTTTCTATTTTGCATCCCCATTGTAGGGGGCCGCACCCCCCCACACACACCCTGCAACTTATATATACCAACTCTGAGATTGTACTACAGTGACAAAATGGGGTAATTTCCTGTTCCTCATTGAACCATAATCTCGGTGCACAATGCCAAACTCAGATACTCGAACTACACTACCCATTCACTGTAGTGTAATCGATGTATTTTGAGTCAGCATTCTGCCATTTGAAAAACTGCCTTCCAACTGCATACTGGTTGACAGCAGTAACATTGTGTATTTAACTGTAAACCAGTGAGGCAGATATGTGACTCAAAGGATCCCCATGCTCTGGAATATGCTCCCATCCATGTAAAGCAGAGTGCATCCCTAACCCTATTCAAATGTAAACTTGACTATTGGATGGGAAATCGTAAATTCATACCTGGGCTGGCTCTCATGTCTCCTAGGGACAGAGACTGACAATAAGCAAGTCTAACTTTCACTGGATGGGTAAACATAATTTAATCCCCGGGCTAGCCTCCATGTCTCTTATAAACAGACTGACGGTATATTTTTCCTAACTAACATACCCCCCTCACATAGCTTTTTAGTAACCTCCTAACTAACATACCCGTCCTAATTACATACTCCTCCTAGTAACATCCCCCCCATTTAAGACACACATGTTACCAGGGAATGCAATTGGGTTGGGTTGCATGGCTAGGCCCTTGTGGACATTTGCCTAGTATATACCTTTGAATCTATATCTACTTCATAGGTCCATAGGAGATTACTAGACTAACAGCTCAAGAGCCCTTGCAAACCTAGCCAGTTTTAGGCTAATTTTATCCAATTTTCTATCGTAGGGGAAAGATAAGAAAGGTCAGCAAGCATGGTTTTGACAATTTTACAGACTGCATCTGTCTAGAAGGGACAATGAGTACCACCCCTGGAGTGAATTTGTAATTTTGCATCCATTGGTGCAGACTATGCTTGAACACTGTCAGGGAAGAGGTCTGCTTCACGTGAATAGGAAACCTGTTTCAGGGGAGGGACAATTTCTAGGACACATATCTGTCTCTCCAGCATGATCAATTCATGCCAGAGATCAAGTTCATAGGTTCATAAATTACTGCTAGGCTAATTGCCCTTGTGGGCCATTTTATGACTAGCCAATTACCCCATGTGAGAATCAAACCCTGCACCTTATGCTTGTAAGGTGAGCACCTTAACCATTATGCCAACCTCCCAACCAAGATTATATCACCCCCAGATGGGACACAAACTCACAATCACTGGCTTAGGAGACCAGTGCCTTATCTATTAGATCCTTGGAGTGGGTAACCCTCCTGCAGTTAGTTTTGTGAATATGCAACATTTCTATCAGGGGTGAATCAGAAACTACCTTTTAGGTGAGGCATAGATCACCCCTCAGTAATTGCTAGGAAACTGAATACAGTCATAGGGCTTTTAATCGGTCTGCATATGACATTTTGGTTATACCCTGTAATTTTTTGGTGAGAAACCTGTGAGAATGCTCCAAATGTTGTAGGTGCCTGGCGAGTCACATGACAAGAGGTGCATTGTACTCGAGTATTGGTCTGATGAGGGCAGAGGGCAGTGGTACTATGACATCCTTAGATCGGGATACCATGCTCTTACCTATAAGCTGAGCCACATAGAAGGATTTTCTCACCACCTTGGATACATGGTGGTCAAAGTTCAGATTACTACCTATCTGAGTACCCAGATCTCTCTCGACTGGGTCCTCCCTTAGGGGGATGCTATCAGTGTTGCAGTTTGTAGGGTATTTGATTTTCTAAAAGGTATTATTATGAATTTTTCACATTTAGTTTGAGGCCATGGCTCTGACATCAATCATTAGTCTGCATCCGCCTTTTCTGTAAGATATCAACATTATTTTTGGAGTCAATGATTGCCCCAACTTGCAGTCATCAGCAAACTTGGTCAGGCAAATGCAATCTACATTTGCCTTGACATCTGAGAAGTATATCCCATACAGGTGGGGGCCCAGCACTGAGCCCTGTAGTACTAACTACACTGGTGACTCTTTTTTTGCTGGATGTGGATTCCCCCACTTTAATAACATGTGCCTATCCATGAACCAATTGGCTAGCCATCTGGTGACATAGAGGTTTATGTCTAATTTTGTGAGTTTATCTATAAAACCTAAGTGGGGTATTGTGTGAAATGCTTTGCACAGGTTAATGTAGGTGATATGCACTATCTTACCCTCGTCCATATCCTTGGTGACCTTCTTAAAGAAGTCCACCAGACTGACCAGGCAGGATCTGTCCTTGATGAGGCTGAACTCTGTTAGGTATAAATGCTGGAGATTTCCTATATCATTGTTAATTAGGTACAATATTATCCTTTCCATAACCTTGCATATGAGGCTAGTCGGACTTTAGGTTCAATAGTTTCCTTGGTCCATTCATGGTCCCCTTTGTGCAGAGGGATGACTGTTGTTTTCCTCCATTCCACTGGGATAAAGCCTGTCTGGAGACAGCTGTTCAATTGAGATCCAAGTGAGTCTGCTAGGTCACGTTTCAAGCTATTTAATAGGCAACCTGGGATTCCATCAGGGCCCACTGATGCTGTGTGTCTGGCTTTAGAGAACACAGTGATGACCTGTTCTTTTGTGATAACAGGCAAAGGAATGGTGGGGGCTGTTTCCTGTGGAGTGACTTGAGTTGATGAGGGGGTGAAATTTAAGCTGAATTTGTTGGCCAGAAGGTTTGCTATTTCTGCTGGATGAGTACACGTAATGCCATCTACAGCCAACTCAGCACATTTTGACAGTTTCCCTTAAGATTTTAGGCATAACTAAAAATGCTTTTTGGTTATCCATTGCTTGGGAGGATATTTTAGTTTTGTATTTAGCTTTTGAAGGCTAGCTAGTTCCATAATTTGCCTGTTGATACTAATTATGGACTTTTTCTGTTGTACACCCTCCAATTTGCTTCTAGACTGGAATGTTTTCCTTCTGTTGTAAAGCCTATTTATTCTGGGGTGGCTTGTTTTTACAGCTAGACATAGGTTTAGTTCAGTCAGGTGCTGTCATTTCTGTGCAGTTTTTTTTAAGTGGTTATACAGAGCATTTGTGTATACTTCTATGTAGGCTTTCATGTTTTTGGTGTTAGGGGGAGCTTGAAAATTACCTATGCTATTACCTAATAGAAGGTAATCTGCCTTTGAAAATTCTTTAGGGTTTTAGGGTTTGATGGGGGTTTAACCATTACATTTATTTCAAAGGAGACAGATTTATGATCCAATATTACCAATTAGGACATTACTCTGGGTGGTTTGATGGGGGGCTGACCATTACATTTATTTCAAAGGAGACAGATGTATGATCCAATCTTGCCAATTAGGACATTACGTTGGGTGGGGTGCAGTGCTCCCCTATGTTTGTGAGTACTATGTCAAGGATATTTGATCCCCTAGTAGGAGAGCAGACCAGATGTTCCAGAGCATTTGCATGGACTACATCCAGGAATGTCTGAGCCTGCATGTTATTCTTCGTGTATGTTCCAAGTTTATGGAGGGGTTGTTAAACTTACCCATGAGTAGTGTGTTGGGATGAATGGTAAGTGATACTAGTAACTTCAGGTATGTGGAGTGGTTTGCATGGTTCATGGTTGGGAACTTGTTGCTAGTTATGATATGGTAAGGAATTTGCTTATAGAGAGCTGGACATGAAGTAGCTTAAGCAAGTCATCCTGCTTGAGCAATCTTGCAGTATGATTGCTTTTTATGTAAATGGAAACACCTCCGCCTTTCATTTTTTTCCTTTTCAGAGGGTGGTCTTAATGTGTGTTAGACATTGCAGCCTTGCACTATTGGGGTGCTTTCTGCAGCCTTGTACCATGTCTCTGCAACTACACAGACCTTAACATTCTCCAGGGAAAGGGGAGCTTCCAGAGAGTGCAGTTTCTTGTTAAGACTCCTAGCGCTGAGCAGTAGTACCTTCAGCTTGGCATTAAAAGAATTTGTTACACTGGTAGGTCTGTCATTTTGTCACTAGCTAAAAAAGACACTATGGGGGTGGGTAATGCCTTTGCCCAAATTTGAAAGCCTAGCAATGACAGGTGCAGAGCATCTTTGGCAAAGTAACATGGTCTGTCGATCATGTCATCCCAGGTTGACAAATACTGGATCCCCTTAGAATGACACCAGTATCTAAGCCAATTGTTGAAGTCAGTCAGTTTCTGTTTGCATTGTGCTATCATTCTTGGAGAGGACAGAATACTTCAGGTGACATATATTCAGAAAGCTGCACCATGTATCTCTTCATATAGTTCAAGGAGGTATGTCTCATGTCATTCACACCCACATGGACTATGACTGAGTTATACTGATACTTATAGTTGAGTGACCAGAGTGCCTGTATGATCTGGTGAATCCTGGCCCCTGACCGGAAACTGATTGTAAACCTCTCTTTATCTACCCTGGTTTGGGGGGGGTCCATGTGTCTAATGATAGCATCTCCTATGACCAAGATATTTGAATGTGTAGTGTATCACCTTAGGGTCTTGTTTGTGGAGACATTTGTGGCTGGTATTGACTTGGTTATGTTTGCATGTGGTTTATGAGGCAGAGTACTGGAGATCTCTGACATGTTGGTAAGTTACTTCTGAGTACCCCTGCATATGTCAGTTTATGTGTTGAGACCTTATTTAGTGAAGAAAATAATGTGTGTGTGTGCTGACAACCTGTCATTTGATTTGTCAGTATGTGAGAGTCATGCCTCAATTGTCATAGTATAACTACATCACTCACATACTGTGCTTGTCTGTTTCAGGATTATGTGGTTGTCAGTATACATGAGAAAATTGCTACATTGCCTCGGGATGCCTATGCCCCTAAGCAGGCCACAAAGATTTCAGAAAAGTGCCTATCCATGGTTTCAGTTTTTTTTTGCTATGAGTTTAACCATGTAGAAGAGTTGGTAGATTTGACTTAGCTGGGATGATAGTATACAGACAAGGAATGGGTGCCATACTCTGTTTGAACTGCATTTACCCAACAAGACAATGCTGTTCTGTGCACAACACATATGCTCCTAGAGCAGTTGAGGGACTGGGGAAGGTTGTGGAGATAGTTATTTTAAGGGAAATTTTAACTTGAAAGCATTTGCATTTTTACAGGGCACTGCTAACTGCCACTGTAGAGAGCAACTTAGTACAAAAACTAAGCCTATACAGAATCAGAAAAAAAAGTTTCACAACAGCAAGACCTACAGACTGATCAGGAAAACACACAATAAGCTTTCAGCCAGCAGCTCCCAAGTCACTTAGGTTTGCAACAGCACATTTCAGCCACAAGAATGCAGTCAGAAAACCACCTTAATGTGAAAATGTGGTTTTATAGTTCAAGAACAGGGAAACCACACAATCTAGATACTATAGCATCAGCAGTGCAAACAGTTCAGCTTTGAAACTCTACTAAAGTATGAGAAATGTAACAAATAGTAAAGGGTTCTTATGAAATACAGTAAAAATGATCAACAGAAGTGCAAAATGATACTAATTTGCATTCTTTTAGCAGCGGTTGGCTTTAGATGCAGCAGATTCTCTGTAACTCTCAGGTAAAGTATCCAAACCAAGAGCAGTTGTAAGTAAATTGAGCACAAACACATGGAAACACTGGGCTTATACAGAATCAGGAAAAAGACAAGTTTTATAACAGCAAGACCTACAGACCAATCAGGAAAACACAGAATAAGTTTTCAGTCAACAGACCCCAACTCAGGTTTGCCACAGCACACTTTTGCCACAGGAGTGCAGTCAGAAAACCATCTTAATATAAAAATGATGGTTTTAGAGTGCAAGTGCAGGGAAACCACACAATCTAGATGCAATAGTACTGTAAAACTAGCAGACACAATATAATTAAGTACTACTGCAGGCAGTGGAAATGGTTCAGCTTGAAAACTCTACTAAAGTGCATCAAATGCAATGAATAGTAAAGGATTCTTATGAAATACAGTAAAATAATCAGCAGTAGTGCAACATGATGCTTATTTTCAATTTTTAGCAGTGGATGGCTTTAGATGCAGTAGATACTCTGAAACTCTCCATGAAGTAACCAAACCAAGAGGAGCTCTGAGGAATTGATTATACTTTAATGCAATCATGGTCAGCAATCATTTTTGTATTTCAGGCTGCTGGGGTTTGTTGCCTTATACTGGATCCTTTCAGTGCTGTTATGCTACAGCTTTATGTCAGACCACAAAAAGGAGCCACTACAGAACAGAACTGGGGAAACAGAAGTACCTTTACAATTTGTAATACACTTCATGCTGCCACACTTTATTTATTTCAGTGTGTGTGTGTGTGTGCATGCGTGTGTGTGTGTGTGTGTGTGTGTGTGTGTGTGTGTGTGTGTGTGTGTGTGTGTGTGTGTGTGTGTGTGTGTGTGTGAATGTGTGTGACAGAGAGAGAGAGAAAAACAAAGAGATTGTACAGTTTTACAGCTTTTAAAACTACAAAAAGATCAAAGATGCTCTTTGATTTTGCCCACAGTCTGTGACACAGCACTGACTTTGTTACAACTTTTAGAAGTGTAGTATTTAGTGATCTTACACTTTTTTGTTTTTCTTTCTCTGCATCTAACAGTACATTGAAGCATTTAAAACATCATGTACTACAAACATTATATTGAATGTGCATTAAGTATTTTATACCTTCCAACATTTTTCTCCCTTTGTAATACTGAACCTAGTAGTACATGTAGCATTAAAAATATAATATGAACAGGCTTAAAGAATTTAGCTCACTGTAGTCATTAACTGCAGTCAGGTATCAATAGATTGATGGTTATATGGCAGATGAACTGAGATGTAGGGCAATGTGCCAGCCACTGCTATGAATGTGCAGTATTTTAAGAGTCTTTTGTTTACCTTACATGGTAAATTAGTAGAAAAGATGCATCATATGAACACAGGCACACCAACTAATATTTAGAGACTTGTATCTAGAAGGATTTATTTCATTTTCTGTCTGTCCTAGAGACAAGAAACAGATGAGAATTTTGTGACATGAATGTCTGAATTCTCAGCAGCAACCCCAGTAGTGAATTATCATAAAGAATAGCTGCAACCAGCACTATGGAACTTACACAAAATATTAACACTCCTCCCCAAGCAAGACAGGAAGATAGCTTATAGAACTGACAGGATAGTTTCTATTCTTTTAGAAAGGGATGCCTAGTAAATAAAAGTTTTTCAATGGCAGCAGATTTTTCATAGAGCACAGGGTATCCAAAGAGAAATTGCCACTCCATAACGTCATAAACATGTGTCTTTTTATCTTGTTATCTCAGATAAAGCAAGACATAGCATATCTCAGTCATTATCTTTTAAAACCCCTGTTTGAATTCTATAGCCAGCACTACAAAAGGCAACCTACATTATATTTCATTTAAACTGCAGTGCTAGTAGTTAGTAATTATTTATTTAGTTTTTTTATTTTATGTATTTCTTTACTACGAAAACCTATTGGACTCAAGTGTCCCTTTCCAGGGTAACCAGAGAGCACTTGTCTAGTTAAGTGACTTGCAAATGGAGATGAAACAGTAGCAGTTTCTTTTGCTGTCTGACATGACACAATTATGGTTAAAAGAGGAAAAAACTAACTTTTAGGGGTAGTGTAGAGCATAGTCTATTCATCAGGAATGTTTTATACAGACTGAATAGCATAAAAAGCTGCTTGATCTCAACACTGACAAAGCATTCAATAAACTATTGTCTGACCTCATGACTGAAAGGATGTGTGCATTATGATTGTCATGAAAGAGGTTTATAATTATTACACAAGCCATTATCTCATCTAATATATCAATAACATTAATTTTTGTGAGAGATACCAAGTCAGGCAAAGCCATGGCACAGTAAATTCAGCATCAGGTCACTGAAAAGATCCAGTTGTTTAAAAGGACTCAGCAATGTAGTCAAACATGGCTCTATATTACACCTCATTTAGTGGTGACACTGAAACATCTCTAATTACAGCACGGTTTAAGCTGAAACCATTGGCTGCCTCAATTACTTCTTCTTCTTCATCTTTCGGCTTTTCCTGGTTAAGGGTCGCCACAGTGGATCACCTGTCCGCTCATGATTGGCAGTAGAGTTTTACTGTGTCAAGTTGCCAGCCCAGCACCCAACCTTCCACAGAAGGCACGCACACACACACACACTCATGCCTAGGGCCAATTTAGAGTGTCCAATCCACCTACAGCATGTCTTTAGGATGTGGGAGGAAACCAGAGCACCCGGAGGAAACCCACGCGACCACAGGGAGGGCATGCAGAATCTGCACAGAAGGCACCCAAGCTGAGGATCGAACCATAATCTTGTATAATTAGATAATGATGATACTGTGATTCTAGTACTAATAAACCTGATAAGGACTCACTGCACTTCACAATCTGTCATATGTTTCAACAACAGAAGGTATATCACTGGGTTAATATACTAAAGTAGCTCTTCTATGCTAAAAAATAGGTACTCTACAGGATATAACTACATATAATAAAATCTGAGTTACTTTATTGATACATGGAGATACATGCAATGCATTCCTATGTATGACAGATTAGGTGCATACAGATACGTTGTTGTATCACTTGCTTTTGTATGGATTATCCATGTTCATAGAGGCGATCTCTGCTTAACATACAAGGCCATGTCAAGCTCAGAGCTGTTGGCCATGCTACACTTAAATCCCAATCCCTCATAGCCACACACCCCAGGGATCTAAACCTTGTCATCACAATAAACAAAACATGCTGGAGGGATAGGTTCCTGACCCAGAGACTACCCAGACTTTGGAATAGACTGCCCATACATGTCAAGCAGACTGCCTCTTTGGCCCTCTTCAAAAGGAACCTTAACGATTGGATGGGAGAAAGGAAATTCACCCCAGGGATCACATCAGTCACCCTGCTAGACAGTGGTCCAGGAAGTAAATAGTGTGGGAAGAAATAGCCAGGGAATTGTTATGGCTAGGTTTGTATAGGCCATAGGGCCGATAGCCTAGTACCAACCTATGAACTTGACTGACCCAAGTTTTTTTGCTGCAAGTATTGTGTGGAAGAGAAAAATTATACTGTGTTTGTATGTGGCTGCGTGTGTCTGTGCATGATCATGTCTTTGTGTGCATGTGTGTGTGTTCATATATATCTGTATCTGTCTGCTTGTCTGCGTGTCTATTAGGGGTGGTAACTTAGTTTTGGATTTCAAGTTAGGTTGACTGCATGCAGCAGTGAAATTTTATACCTAAAGCTGAAAGGTTTTATAGAAGAGTATGGAAGAGTTAAACTTGGATAGCACATGAAGGGAGACCAGGGTTGTGTGTAGGCAATTTATCTTTACTAAAGATGAATATCATCAGGAGGGCAAAAGGAGTGAGTGCAGTTGACATGAGAAGAGTGAAAAAGGTGGGAAGAGTGGAAATGATATGAGAAAAGTAGGAGTAGAGATCTTAAGTGGGGCATGTCAGACCATGCCATGATCATTATGAGATGGCAGGCTGGAGGTGTGGAATCTAAAAGATGGAGCTGACATTTAAAAAAGTAGAGATATGCTGATATTTTACCATGGCTGAAAACTGTGGGGCAGCAAATGGTGTTGGCACTGTGGATTAGCTGGGATTAGGCTGTAGTCCGATGACTTGAGTTTAGGATATTTTGTGATGTAAAATTATTGGTTATAGGCATTGAAGAGCAGAAACTATAAAAACAAGATTTGGAAGGAAGAAAGGAATTAAGGAAATGCAAGGATATAATTTATTACACTAAGCCAAGGAAGGAAAGAGGATAATTTATTGCAGGAAATTAAACCACTGTGTTGGGAACTATGACTGCAAATAATGATCAAAGGAGGACATCTTAGAATAAGTATTACAAAAAAGAGGAACAAGGCAGAGATGCCAGCTTTGCCGTCTTTTTGTCCCCCTTTGTACATAGCTTGCACTAATTCTACCAGTGTTTCCGGGGCTTTGAACCACCACAGGACTGCCCAAATCAGCTTTCTTGGGACCTTGTCATATGCTTTCTCCATGTCTAGGAATGCCCAGTTAGACTCTTTGCTCATTTCTAGCTTCTTTGCAAGTATCTGTCTCACTGCAAACATTGGGTCAGTTGTGCAGCATCTTGAACTGACTTGAGACTGCTCATTACCCATCATACTTTCTACTAGTCTGCATATTTGTTTAGCTATCAGCCTCTCCAGAACTTTCATGAATTGTGACAGGAGTCTGATACCTCTGTACTGCCCATAATTGCAAATGTCCACTTTGGTTTTGGACACTGGAACTAGTATGTTTATTCTTCACTCATCTTGAGATACATCTTTCTCTTCACACTGATATGGCTACTCTCAGGAGCCATTTCTACCCTATCTCACCCAGCATCTTTTTCATATCTGCTGTGACCTTATCTGAGCCCACTGCTTTCCCTGACTTCATTTTCCTTACTGCTGTTCAGTTTCCATGAGCTGTGTCTAGGGCAGTACAGCTTCTGTGGAATTTTTTTCATTCAGAAGCTACTGGAAGTACTCTTTCCATCTGGCTTTGACATCTTGTGGACTGCTGAGCAGGTTGTTACTGCCATCCCTTATAAAGGGTGTCTTACTATCTTCTTTATCTTTCTGTCTTTCTCTTGCAACCTTATATAACTTCTTTGTGCCACCGGTCCACACATTGATTGGAAGTGGAGATTTTATATTTTCAAGTTGCCAGGCCGGTACCCAGCCTTCACAGAAAGCACCCCCACACACACATACTGCATGTCTTTAAAACTCATTCGACCACATGACTAGTGCATATGACCACATCAGACCTAATAAAGAAATACTGAAAAGTCTCCATAACGAATGAAGGCATGGCAAGGCAATCTTTTTAACATGAGATGGCTTATCCCAGTATACTGCATTTCCTTATGGGCCAATTGGTACCCATGCAACCTTTCAGAAATTAATAGAGGGTTCTAAAGTTCCAATTAAAATACAATGTCACTTAGCAAGACAATACCATAATATGCTATCAATACCAATGCTCTCATGTAGCAAAGGTGCAAAGCTGTATTAGACTCCCTGAGCCAAAGGGATTCAACTGTTCCTGCGTCCAATATCAGCTTAAGCATGGCAGAGGTATAATATTTAGGGTATGTAATAGAAAGGTGAATTGAAAGGTCCCTGTAAGAAAATAAACACTAGAAGCAATGTGAAACTGACCTATTCCAGGCACTAATAAGCAGGACAGGTAAATTGTAGGGTTAGCAGATAACATTAAATGTTTGTACCTCTATTTTACATCAGCAGCATACACAAAACCTGCGATTATACCAACACAGTGATGTCTCATTACTAATGCAGCCCTTATGCATTTTATTACGCACAGTACATGTCATCGGCCTCATTGTTTTAGGGATAGCACTCCAGTGCTGATTGCCTTATACAGAATATTCAGCAGAGGTGTATTAAAGATGGTACACATATAGATGGTTTTCTTCTGATATACATGTTTTATCTCACAGCAACGTCAAAAAGGAATGCATACACTTCGTTGGTATCTGAAACCACAGCTTCTCTACCACCATCAGGGATGGTCCATGTTGTAAAGTGAATGCCCACTAATACCAGGATTCTTCGTTCTCAATAAACATATTCTTTCACATCTTTTTTGCCACTGTTTTCTTTCTTCATCCTGGGCCATGCTGTCTTTTTGCCTCATGAAGACGTATGCTTCCATGAATGTAAATTGATGATAGCTCACCACATAGTGTGTTACCTGTCTTTTAATAAAGTTTTAATATATTTAGTATATTTGATATAAACAAAGTCTTGAGAATAACAGTGTTGAGTAACCTAATATTGTACAAAGATATGATGACAATGTTCTTCCATTTGCTATATATTTGTTGGAATGTATATAGTGTGCATGAGAGTGAAGTTTTCATGGATGCATTTAACTATCTAGCAAATATCGACATATACTTAATACGTATTTAACTATAGCAGAGTTGTTAAAATATGACAGAAAATTACGTGTGGATGGAATAAATTATTCTATAATTAAAAAAGATTTTGTGCAGCTGTAGATTAGAAAACGTGAGATTCTGATACCAGGTATACTCAGTAAGACTCATTTGCAGATAATATTTTAAAGTAACATTATTTTGATTGCTGTTTGTTTTATTTGTATTCATTCAGTATAAGCATTGTTTCAGAGTTTCAGAAAGTCTATGAACATCTATCACAACAATGCCTTCCCTCGAAAATAAAATGGTTGTGGACTCCATTTCGTTGTACTTAATGCAGTGAAAATCTGAATAAAATAAAATGCAATAGCTCCTTGTCTGTGACAGGTCGTTGTTAAAGTACAACAAAACCTTTAGGAAACTATGAAAATAAATGTCATGAAAATTTTTTCCATATATCCACATCCTCTCCAAACATCAATCAGCTTTACTAAGGTCACGGGGTCAACCACAAAGCAAGGAAAAAAGGTTGCTTTCATTTGAAAATCACAAAGTACATTCTTATAGCCCTCAAAATAACTGGTCTGGTCCACATAGTATAACGATCTTATAAAATTATGAATTTTTTGCATTACTTATGATACTTTTTTTAATGCCGCTTTAAGTCAGTTTATATGCCACAATGCTAGCAAGAAAGTAATTTCAGAATGTATAAGTAAAGTCTGATAATAAACTTTATTTCTTGATTATTTAAGATACTTGCTGAAAGTGACTGGAGACTAATATTCTCCTTAAGGGATCTCGCTACATAGGGAGAAGCACAACAGACACATGCTGTGATTCACTGCACTTCTGAAACTAGCAGGCAGAGTCCTTAAAGTGCAAAAATACTGCATTACTCTTGGTGATGAATGTGAATCAAAAATAGCTCAGAGGACTATACTTTTCCTCTCAGCAAGCCACTGCATATTCCCCAGGCTGTTGCCTAAGCTTTGCCTAAGCTTTTGGATTTCTAAATATAACAAGATTTCTGATACAGCGGATATAATATAAACACACAAAAAATGAAACATTCCTTTTAAACTTGGCCCTGCAATAACCTGGTCTATTAATTAGACACTAATTTAACAGAAATTAGTTGAAGCTGTTGCATATTAATTGGTAAATGATTCAAAGCTTTTATGTAAGGGTTGTTTTTTTTAAGCCAATAGCAATCGTAAAACTAACACCAGTGCAAATATTCCAATCACATTAATAGCAAAATCAGCATAGTTGCAGGTGGCAGTAGAAATTGCCAAAACAATTCCATATTAACTTTAGCATTAACTTGTAGACTAAGGGTAAAAAGGCCACACAGACAAATCATTCAGTTAAAAGTATGAGAAAAACCCAGAACAACTAGTGTCTTTTACTGTGTTATATGTTAAACCTCATGTAGTGGACACCCATGGGACATACACAAGTGATCTTTAAGATCACTGATATGTCCTTAAGGGGTCATTTGCATATATTCTGTAGGTCTGCATTAGAGGATATTTACGTGTATGATATATAAATTCATAGTAGTTTTCCGTACTGTTATGAAATATTATATAAACCTAAATACACATTCTCTTGCAGATGGACAGATAGCTGATTCACACACTGGGATCTTGGCCTTACAGACACAAGGTGCAGGGTTTGATTCTCACATAGGGTAATTAGGCTTAAAATGGCCCACAAAGGCAGTTAGCCTAGTACTAGCCTATGAACTTCTATGAAATTACTGAGAACTAGAGCAGTGTATAAAATGAGCATGTTTTACAAAAGTAATAATGATAACACATTACACTTCAAATGAATTATCTTCAACAGTATTGACAGATCTATATAAATGTGGGATTTTTACTGACAATATTATAAGGCAAAACAGCAGAATTTCAAAAGTCAGATGGTTTACTAGTAATGCTCTAACCTGGTTAAAAAACACAGAATGATTGAAACAGAACTATGAAATAGAACAACCATATTCACTTTGTGATGTGTCATTGTACACATATTAAAATTACTTGTAAAACAGTATGGGAAGGAATTACCTATGCTGCTTTGTCCAAACAGGTGCATCATTTCAACATAATTCATACAGCTGTATGAAACCATTCTGATACAGGACTGAGATAATCCTAAGCAGTTTTGCACTCAGGTTGTTTACCTCATGCTGCCTTCAGCAAAATAAATAGTACTTTGCAGAAGTACTGGGAAATCCATGATTAATTGATCGCTACAACTTAAAAATTAGTAAAAGGACAAGTGAGATTTTCATGTACTGTTTTTCTCTAATTAAAGTAATTTTGTGCAGTACACAGTGTGATAAGTTGTTTCTGTCTTCATAAATTTAAACTTGATTCCTAAATAGAGTAGGGTACTGGCACAATCTTAATTGGTCATTATGAGTGGCATCATAAAAAATACAACAAAACAAGATATGAAATTTTATCACTAAAGCACTTTATTCATATTAGCATTTCAAAGTATTGTTTTTATAATTCTTAAAATGCAAGAAATGGTCAAGAGCAAGAATTTGTTTATAACAGGTAAGAAAGCTATTACATGCACAAGCAAAGATGATACTATCATAAAACTGCCATACTATGTATCTAATATATATATCTATATATATATCTATATATATATATATATATATATATATATATATATATGTGTGTGTGTGTGTGTATATATATATATATATATATATATATATATATATATATATATATATATATATATATATATATATATATATGTATATATATATATATATATATATATATATATATATATATATATATATATATGTATATATATATGTATATATATATATATATATATATATGCAAATTGTTGCCATCTACTTCTCTGAAGTACAGGCAGATACTAAGGGACTCTGGCTAACAAAGTTCACAGATGACTGCAAACTGGGAGCCATTATTGAATCTCCAAATTATGTGGATACTCTACAAAAGAACCTTACAGAAACAGATGCTTGGTGCCAGAGCCATGGGCACAAGCTCGATGCCAAGAAATGTATAGTTACCCCTTTGGGAAAAAACATGTACCGTGAATTACCATATAGGTGGCAGTATACTTAACACTGAAAGTATGATAAGAGACTTAGGGACAGGTGGATAATGGCCTGACCTTCAATAACCACATTGCTACAACAGTCAGGAAATCCTTCTATGTGGCACACCTCATCACTAAGGGTTTTTCACTCAGAAAAAAGGAGGTCATTGTCCCACTGTACTCATCCCTCAGTAGACCCATTATAGAATACAACACCCCATTTGGTATGTACCTCTCAAGACACCTGCAACAACTGGAAAGGCAGCAGAAATACCTCACTAAAAGAATCACAGGCCTAAAGCAGATGCCCTATGTTGACCGCCTTAAAAATCTCCAGCAATACTCTGTCGCATATCGTCTACTCAGAGGCGAACTTTGCTTAACATACAAGGCCATGTCAAACTCAGAGCTATTGGACATGCTGCACTTAAAGAAATCCTAATCCCTCAGACCCACACGCTCCAGGGATCTAAACCTTGTCATCACAATAAACAAAACATGCTGGAGGGATAGGTTCCTGACCCAGAGATTCCCCAGACTCTGGAATAGACTGCCCATACATGTCAAGTAGAGCACCTTTTCAAAGGGAACCTTGAGAATTGGATGGGAGAAAGGAAAATCACCCCGGGGATCACGTCACTCGCCCTGCTAGAGAAGGGTCCAGGAAGTAAATAGTGTAGGAAGAAATAGCCAGGGAATTGTTATGGCTAAGCTTGTATAGGCCCTGGGACCAATAGCCTAGTACCAACCTATGAGCCTAAATATATATATATATATATATATATATATATATATATATATATATATATATATATATATATATATATATTTATAGATATATACATATATATATATATATATATATATATATATATATATATATATATATAGATATATATATAGATATATATAGATATATATAGATATATATAAATATAGATGCATATATATGGATCTAGGACGTTTGATCAAAAGATCAAACGTCCAAATCCATTTAGGGCAAGCATACTTACGGGAAAGTGCTTTTCACCGAAGAAGCACTTTCACGTAAGTATGCTTGTTGCCGAGGCTGTACTACGTTGTGGATAAGGGAAAATTCCCTTTTCCCCACTTTAGAGCAGTCTCGTTGAGAGAATATTAAAGTAGAGGGGGTGAGGGTGTAGTGTTTTTTTTTTTTTATTAACACGCTTTAACGAAAGCGCTTTTTCGATGGAAGTGCTTTCGTTAGGGTGTGTTCGGTAGTTATGGAGTCAGACATTTGGTCTTTCGATCAAACGTTCTAGATCCATATATATTTATATATATATATATATATATATATATATATATATATAGATAGATATATATATATATATATATATATATATATATATATATATATATATATCTATATCTATATATATATATATATATATATATATATATACACGTGTGTGTATGTGTATGTCTGTGTAACCTGAATTTAATTGAATTGTGTTTGAGTTGACATCTGCTGAATCAAAAAAAAAAATGGGTCGACTAAGAAGATGGTTAACATGTGCATGAGATCTTATAGTTCTTGGAGTTGTGGGGGTATGTGAGATTACACAATTCTCAGGATTGGGGAATATGCCCTTTCCTTGGTGTTGTGTGATCTCGAGGTTAGTGTATATAATTAGTAGGAGTATTGGAGGTGCAAGGGGATTGCCATTGTACAAAAAAAAAATTGTGTTTTCTTAAGTTTTTATTTTACATGCACAGATATTATTGCTTGGTGCATGTTTAATACTGCGTTATTGACATTTTATGGTCCACATTTTGAACACTGATATTTGGGACATTTGACTACATTTAGTAAGATTTTATAATGTGTGTACTATACTTGTTCAAATGGACACAATGCCAGCACCTCTTTGGTCGATTCATACAGATGGTTGACAAGTGTGTGAGATCAACAATTCCCAGGTAGGGGAGTATTCATTTTCCCTGGGGAATTGTACAGTCTCAGAGGTCATACATATACTTAGCATGGAGTAAATGGTGAAGGGGGCTTGCCCCCCTGCAAAACCACTTGCTGTTGGTTTAGTCCACTTTAGGTAATCCCCAGGGTATGTGCAGAACATGTCAATATTTGTTATTTCAACAATTTTACCTTGATTTCCTAGCTGCTGGCACTGGGTCCCTTTGATCAGGTGTAGGACATCCATATATACGAGTACTTAACACCAAGATATTTTAATTTTTTTTCTTTTTAGATGTATATTTTATAAATTAGTGCATTTTAAAGAGGGGAAGTTACCACACAGTGGGAATATAACTGATACACCAATCACATATCGATATGCTGCATTAGCGACTGCACAGTGGAAATGTGTGTTATGTGACTGTCTCACAAGGTGACATAACAATAGGGAAGATGTCTGTGTGAGATAAGCTTCCTTACATGAACAATCCAGACGACATTAGGGATATTATATACAATTGCGGTAGGGTGTATTTTGTGAAGCTGTGCAAACCGATTTCCCTGAATAAGAGTGTAATCAGTACTTTTCCATTAAAGGAGCAGCAGGAAAAATGTGCGTTCACTGTCAGCTCACAGCAAATTATTGTTTTCTGCTTGTAATGTGCTTGTAATATTCTAAACTATTGACAATGCATGTTCAAATCATGTAATGTCGGTCTATATTCTTGTCTTTTCTTCCTTATCTATAGCCACCACAACTCAAAAGCACACACTTTCCCAAACTTCACTAAGACATAGAAAGGTTGTGATATCTGTTCCTCTCCCTCCCAGTAGAAGCTGATCCTCAGCCATCAGCACGGAAGTGTATTCCTTTTTCTTCTACTGGTATCTTAGTGGATAAATTAAATAAAATGACAATCACACAGGTTTCTTCATTTGTACAAAAGCCTTACTTCCTTTACCATCTACTCGTCCATAAACACTTGTAAGAACACAACAAATAGACCTACCTATCGTATCCATCAAGAGCACATCTTAGGCATGAGGGAAAGTAGAAGCGAATTACAACCCCCCCCCCTCCCTTTTGACTTTACATTATATCAACAATGTGAAGCTGAGAGAGAGTTAACAGATGCAACATACAAAACACGTTAGTTCAATGTACGAAGTTAACAGCTGTTTCATTCTCAGAAAGGTATAGGAGGAGTTATGATTGCCCTGAGGACGTATCAACTCATGTCAGAGAGATTCAACAAGGAAACTGTAACAAAACATCACAGACAAGTCTGCATCGATGCAAAGTGACAACCACACAGACCATTTCTTCCACTGTACTTGCAATCAAAACAGAAAATATTCAGTCAGTCACTTAAAACATGCCTTCAGCTTGAAAGATAAAACAGATAAATCCTGCTGCTTATAGAGCCATGGTGAATTGACAGCAACTGTGCACTTTGCCTGCTGCCCCAATAATGGAAAAGTACAGTGTAATCTAACCAGAGAGATAGAACAAATGGGGCACAGATAAACCCTCATGAACAATATTAAAAGAAGCACACACAATCATGGACAACATTAGAATAATACCACCAGTAATCACATGTCTCTGACATAACATATGTGATTTAGAGTGATCAGAGATGATTCTGCACAAACACACTTGTACAACTATTATGATATGTACACATTCTATGAGGATAATCACACACACTGCCCTGGCATGGTAACATCTGCTGGAGATGTTAGCAGGGATACTGCTATACCTGTATGTGACATTATGATTAATACAGGCTAGTTGACTGGTGTATATGGCATATATATATATATATAAATATATATATAGATATATATATATATATATATATATATATATATATATATATATATATATATAGGTCTACTTTGATTCACTGAAACCTCATTTCATTGAATTTCAATTCACCCAGACCAAATTGCTGAAAACTCAAATTACTGAAAACTCATTTCACTGAAGTGAAGTACTGGTGCTGTGTAGAGTACTGTATGACAAGTAAAAGGTATATGCCCTTTTCCCCACTGTAGCACGATCCTGGAGTTAGTAAATATAGTTAGGAGGGTGTGGGGGGCACAACCCCCCCACATTGCGAGGTGTGGGGGGTGTATCCCTCACTTAGTTTGGGTATATATTGTATTCTGAAGACAGATAGTCATTGGTGTTGTAAGTATGCATGTTTATGGTTTAAAATATATTGTTTTGAAGCTTTTGATAAAATATAATACAAAATCAAACTAGATGGGGGCTATGCCCCTCACGCCCCCCCCCCCTTATGTGGGGGGCTGTGCCCCCATACCCCCCTAACTAGATGTACTAACTCCATGATTGTTCTACAGTGAGAAACAGGGCATATACCTTTTACTTGCCTTACAGTATTCTACACACTCCTAGTACTTCACTTCAGTGAAATGAGATTCAGTGAAATGAGTTTTCAGTAATTTGAGCTTTCAGTAATTTGGTCAGGGTAAATTCAAATTCAGTGAAATGAGTTTTCAATTAAATAAAGTAGACCCATTTATATATATATATATATATATATATATATATATATATATATATATATGTGTGTGTGTGTGTGTGTGTGTGTGTGTGTGTGTGTGTGTGTGTGTGTGTGTGTGTGTGTGTGTGTGTGTGTGTGTATATATATATATATATATATATATATATATATACACACACACACACACACACACACACACACACACACACACACACACACACACACACACACACACACACACACACATATATATATATATATATATATATATATATATATATATATATATATATATATATAGCACAATCCAACAATCCACATTGTCACAAATGTTACCCATGCCATTAATGTTGTCAAACAGCTAAGTATGTACTGTGTGCATCACTGGAACAGTTATCACACATGCATCTGGTGTAACAACTTGATGAGGTTTCTGCACCATCTGACAGTAATGTTTATCCCACAAAAACAATATCTAGGCATGGCCAATAAGATGTGTGACAGCTCACTTTGGCAAAAGTGGTATACTTCAATTACACATTTCTGATAGATTTGTAGGGAGGTACATGAAGAAGGGTGCATTGCACTCAGTTATTGATGTGATAAAGGCTGGGAAGTATGGAGTTTTTATGGCCTCTGATGTGGATGTCCTTCACATGCTCAGTACTTGTGTTACATATAATGGAGTAGTCAGCACTGTGGTTACATGCTGGTGTACGTTTCATGTACCATCTACCCTAGGACACAGTTCACATACTTATTGGATTTATTATAGGGTGTTTTACATTGTACACAGTTTTGCAAAGTAGATTTAATAAAAGCTTTTTATTAAGCTGCGTTTGTGTTGGTATTGGCCACGCAAAAGGATTTATAGCATTTTGCCTGACTGTTGCTTTCCGGGTCCTGTTGTGCTGGACTTTGTTCTTTTTGGAGGTTTTACATTGTACACAGTTTTGCAAAGTAGATTTAATAAAAGCTTTTTATTAAGCTGTGTTTGTGTTGGTATTGGCCACGCAAAAGGATTTATAGCATTTTGCCTGACTGTTGCTTTCCGGGTCCTGTTGTGCTGGACTTTGTTCTTTTTGGAGGTTTTACATTGTACACAGTTTTGCAAAGTAGATTTAATAAAAGCTTTTTATTAAGCTGTGTTTGTGTTGGTATTGGCCACGCAAAAGGATTTATAGCATTTTGCCTGACTGTTGCTTTCCGGGTCCTGTTGTGCTGGACTTTGTTCTTTTTGGAGGTTTTACATTGTACACAGTTTTGCAAAGTAGATTTAATAAAAGCTTTTTATTAAGCTGCGTTTGTGTTGGTATTGGCCACGCAAAAGGATTTATAGCATTTTGCCTGACTGTTGCTTTCCGGGTCCTGTTGTGCTGGACTTTGTTCTTTTTGGAGGGTTTTACATTTACACAGTTTTGCAAAGTAGATTTAATAAAAGCTTTTTATTAAGCTGCGTTTGTGTTGGTATTGGCCACGCAAAAGGATTTATAGCATTTTGCCTGACTGTTGCTTTCCGGGTCCTGTTGTGCTGGACTTTGTTCTTTTTGGCTTGGGCTACTTTATTCTGTGATTTTATAGGGTGTGATGTCTACATTATACTTGGTTTTTGTGTTTGTTTTCCTGATGTAAAAATTCCCCTCTCCTCATCTTTTTGTGTCATTACTGATGTCATGGATGCAGCAGCAATCTTTGGTGTTTGTTGATACTGACTGTATTATACTAATATCACAAATGGAGTCAATAATTGCCCACAATCTGTAGTCCTTCATACAGCTATTTAGACATAGGATGCATATGTCATTTGTGATGTCTGTAACGTACATAATGGACAGGAAAGGGCCTAGCAGACAGTGCTCATGCATTGTCCTGATCATTGGACCTGAGATATAGTTAACTTCACACATTTCAACATATTTCAATGTCATGTATGAGATATAGTGGTCCCCTCACTTGGTGATATAGGTGCTTATGGCCATATCGGACAGTGCTGAATGAATAACTCAGTATGGATTTGTGTCAAAGTCCTTGGGCTTGTCAAGTTCAAAAGATGATAGTATTGCTGTCATGCATGCCCTTGATGACCTCTTTGAGGACATCTAACAGATGTAATAGACATGATGTTACATTAACAACTGACACAGATCTGTTGCACATATCAGGGATATTACTACTGCCCTTTTAGTAAAAGGTCCATGATGACATTTTGGTCTACTTCACAGATGAGGAGAGTCAGGATATGTGTATACATGCACGCATTGGGTGCTGTCCCTTCCTCAACTCACATGGATGCATGTTGATTTACACCCTTCTACAGGAACATAGTCTGTGTGGAGGGTGTGTTGTAGTGTGTATTAAACCATGTCAGGAAGGTTTATGTGCTGCGTCACATGATAGCCAATCTTTGATGTTGTCCCAGCCCATTGATTCTGTGTGATAGGCCTGGATGAAGGTAAGACAGTACATACTGGCTATCCTGATATGGCCTAGTGTTTGTACAATATCCCCATGCAGGTATGATGCAGAAACTCACCCAGCTTGGCATTAACCCTTATGTCAGTAGATGGGTAACTAAATGGCTCAATGACATAACACATACTGTGAAAGATGATGAATCAATCTGTACCAGTAGAGCTGTCACCATTGGCATACCCTAAGGATCTGTGCTTGGCCCTTCACTGTTTGGACTCTGTTTCTCGACAGTTCAAGTAAAGTATCTGGCCTTTGGCTTACCATGTTTGCTGATGTTTGCTTACTAGGTGCAATCATTGAGTATACCTATGATGCTAACATACTACAGGAGGGGCTAACACAGACAAATGATTGGTGACAAAGCCACATGGTCTACAGATAAATGCAAACATGTGTCTTTATTTTGTCCTTCTGCAAAGTGGGATTACCTGCTAATTATGGCATTGACAACAGCCCCACTATCCTGAAACCCAGTTCTGCAAGCACTGTGAACACACATACCTGAACTTTGACGAAGTGTCCACACTGGTATTGAAAGTCCGTGTTAAGCACATCATAAGTCACACCATCGTATTCAGATCTGAGGATTATATTACAGCACTGTACTTGAACCTCATCAGAATGCTAATAGAGTATAATACTTTCTTTTGCATGTACCTCACTTGTCACATGCAGCAGCTGGAGAGACCACAGTGATTCCTCAACAAGAAAACAAATGGCCTACAAACCATGCCATGACATATGTGGATAGACTGAAATCCATGTTTCTGAAATCTGAATCATATAGGATGAGGTGACTTCTGCCTGGTCGCCAGGACAGTCTCGGACACTGCCCTGGTGGGAATAGTGCACATCCACATGTCAGATATAGCCGATGACATCAGCAGTGTTTGGTGCAGAGAATATGGCAATAACAGTGTCCCACATGTTGGTGTAAAAGGCTCTCTTTAATGTCAAGCAAATGCACACAGACACACAGACACACACACACGCACACACATGCACACACACACACACACACACACACACACACACACACACACACACACACACACACACACACACACCAGTTGGCTGCAGTGAGAACAGAACCCCTACCTATCTAGGTACACCGAATAAAGAACTCTGTATTTAAGACAAACACCACAGCTCAAGTCTAACTTGGACTCTTTCAGACAATGCTTTATAGCTGATGCCATCAGCAGTTTCTGGTGAGGCGAATATTGTAATAACAATGTCCCACATGCTAGTGTAAAAGGCACTCTGTAATGTAGAGCAAGAAAACACACACACACACACACACACACACACACACACACACACACACACACACACACACACACACACACACACACACACACGTACTTGACTGCAGTGAAAACAGAACCTTTACCTATCTAAGGTACACAGACTAAAGAGCTCAGTATTTTACTGAAGTGCCATAACACAAGTCTGACTTTCATAAGGCTGCAGGACAACTTATTTTGGATGACATCAGCACTGGATGTAGGATAAAAGATGTTGAGAGGCCTGCATAGGTTCATAACTTCGTAGGTTAATAGGAGTTTGCTCAGCTAATGGCTATTCCACCTTTACAAGCCTAGCCATGTAAAAAAACAAGCACCTTTATTGAGCATAGTTAGATGTTCATTGTTAGCAGAGCAACAGCAACTGCCCCTGTCCATGAGGGACACAGCTGCCACCCCTGGAGTGAATGATGATCACCCATTCAGTTATCAATGTTGTGCTTGAATATGGTCATCAAGGATCACTGCTTCACATGCAGTGGGAGCCTATTCCAGAGAAGCAGCAATCGTTGGGAGATAGTTCTGTGTCTCTAGCATGTTCTATTTATGTCACATGCTAGGTTGAGATCCCTTGAGCAAGTTATTTTTGTCCCTTTTCAGTTGCAGATGCCCAGTGTTTCCAGTAGGGCTAGATTTGAGATTGCTCTGTAGGCCAGACAGACATCGCCTGTCAGCAGCCTGTATGATACTGAGTACCGTGATAGGGCTCAGCCTTTTCATGTATGTCATGTTTGGAGGCCCTTGATTCTCCGGGTCAGAAACCTCTTTTGTTTCTCCAGTCAATGCAGGTGTCTGGTGAGGTACATACAGAAAGAAGCATTGTACTCAGTGGTCTGATAAGACTCAGTAACAATGGAGCTATTACCTCCCTGGTCGTGGATGCAATTCCCTTATTTATGAGGTGTACGATGTAGATTACATCTTACCACTATGGACACATAGTGATCAAAGTTTACATCACTATCAACCTATGTTCCCACATCTCACACCACTGAGTTTGAGCTCAGAGGGGTGCTATGTATGTCATAATTAGCAGGGGTACTCCTTTGCCAAAGGGGCAATGAGCCTTTTTTGTTTTAAGTTTCAGTCTGTGAGTCTGGCATCAATCATTGTCTGTGTCAGCCCTTTCTGTAATATGTTAACATTGTTTGGGGACTCTATATGATTGTGCCCAGTTTATAGTCATCTGCAGACTTGGTAAGCCATAGGCCATCTACATTCACATGGCCTTCAGAGAAATAGATTCCAAACAGTAGAGGGCCCATCAAAGATTCTTGTGGTACTCCACTGGCACAGCATGCGTTTTTATTGGTGAGCCAGCTGGTTAGCCATCTAGTAATGTATGGGTTAATCCCCAATCTGGAACCAATCTATTAATGTATGGGTTAATCCAGAAATGGAAATATTATCTATGATAACTGAATGAGGGATTGTGTCAAAAACCTTGGCTAAATAAACATTGGCAGTATGTCCTGTTTTCCCTCATCCATGGCTTTGGGGACATTAATAAAAAAGCCCACTAGCTTTAATAAGCAATATATTTTCTTGACAAAACCATAATGGCTTGTGTAAAGAATGTTGAAGGCCACATACTTCCCTTTGGATAAGGTCCCTGATGACTATTTCTATAGCCTTGCAGGTAAGGCTGGTAAGACTTATGGGTCAATAGTTCCCAGGGTCATTTGATGGATGTGTAGGTATGTTCAACTGTGAAGATAGTTCTAGTCTTGCATGTTACCAGATTGACGTGCATTGCATATCACACATTTGATATTAATTTATCTAGTTTAGTTGATATATGTGTGAAAAAGTACTGAGACATGTAGGTTGCAGTGCTTGGGGGGAGGCAATACATGGATGCATTGTAAATAAGTGACATATTATTAGGGCCTTCAGTTTGTTATGTTTCTACATGTAGTTTTATGGCATAAAGAGTAAACAGGTGGAAAACAACACTAATAAATGCTAACAGTGAGTCTGCATAGAGCAGCTGCGAGGGACGGGTTTGTGCAATGGTTGGGAATGTATTTGCACATGCGAGACATATATTTCCATAACTTTCCCTGTCTGCACATAGTTAAGCAGTGCACAAATGCAAGCCACATTGCTAAAAGTCTGAGAGTTTGTACTGAATCTCTGAAAACACCTGCTGCTTAGCTGAATCTGTGGCAGCAGGTGTAAATTTATTAACACATTTATTTTTGAGCCCAGGCAATACTGGGTTCTAATCCAGGTGTATTTAATACTTTTAAATAAACAGTGATACTGCAGTGACATAAACACTTTACAGCACACTTGTTGCTGTGTGTTGGCATAGCTCAGTCACCCTGCTAGACAGGGGTCCAGGGATGTAAATACTGTGGGAAGAAATAGCCAGGGAATTGTTATGGCTAGGCTTGTATAGGCCCTAGGGCTGATAGCCTAGTACGACCCTATGAACCTATGAACAAGGTGCCTTTTTTTTAATTCAGTAAGACAGGAATGTTGGGTAAGGGATGTAGGTATTTCTGGGTCAGATAAGTTGGATAGGTGAGGAGGCAAATACAACAAACAAGACAAACAAAATAAGACGCAGGGATGGCGAGAGCCAGAAAAGTTTGGAGGACACAATGACTGGGGTGAGAGAGGAGACAACGCACGCTCATGTTCAACAAACATGGAGACAGTGAAAATAGAGTCCTCACCCACTGGACTGTCATGACTATCCCTTTACTCCACTGATGGCTGGAGTGCTTGATGTCTTCTCCTCCTACTTACCATGAGGGAGAGCAGCCTCTCCATCTGGCGTGGGTGTACACCTATGATGCACCCTATGTACCAACCCTGGCATCTCCCGGTGAGTGATGAAAGCCCAAGCTCTGCAACTGCTTCCAGAGGATAGCACTGCACCAGCTGCCAAGGGCAGTACTGTCTGAAGGCACACATAGTGCAGGGGCAGCAGAGTCAGTGCTGCCAGGCTGGGTCCTAGATGTGCTGGCCATAAGGGCTGGAGCTGGTGTAGCAAGAGCAGGCTGCTCCACTGAGCCTGGCCTACCTCACTGTGATGTGTAGCATTTAGTGATTTGGTCCACATGAGTGATATGGAGACATTTTGACAACACATAATAGAAAATAAAAAAAAAAGAAAGAGATAGTTTATGGTGAGAGAAAAAGAAAGAGATACAGTTTGTAGCATCATATGTGACATACGATGCATTAGCACAATTATACAACTATTTTATCTGAAGTATTACATTTAAGTATACGTCCTAACAAATAGATACTATACCTTCAGATTGCTGAAAGTAATCCTTGAAATGTGTATATATTGCACATATGTGTGTTCCAATTATACAGATTACAGTTAACAGCAGAGCATTTATACCACTTGTATAGTGTTTCATTTAATCCAAATATTATTAAAGCAATGCAGTACTGTATAGTTGTGACTCATGATATTTGAACCCAGAAACTCTGACTAAAGTCTTACATTTGACTCCTAAAGCGGTTTGTGCTACAGACTAATGCACACGTGCTTGCTTTTACAGTTAGGATATGCATGCTCAATTTGCTACAGTTGTATGAAAAACCAAAAATCTATCTTTAACTTTTAAAGCTACAATAATATTTCTGTTGTGATACATGCATACCACTTGCTTCCCTCAGTCTTTCCATACAAGTACTGTGAGCACATCTCTTGAACTGTATGTCAGCATTAGCTGGGGAAAGAACAGAAAAGAACATTATGCATGCCAGTCTTGCCTATATTTAGCTTTCTAAGTATTACAAATACCGTCTTATTGTCATACTTACACAGCTGTGGGATATCCACAATCTCAAATTCAGTCAACCAACAATTGATGGTATCCCTTTTGTGCCTGTGTAGGTCATTAAAATTATGCTTACACTGTTCTTCAGTGCCCAGGATGCCAGTAGCACTGGATACATGCTAAGCCAAACTACAGCATGCCTCAGACTTGTACTGGGAGCCAGAATAGTCCCCTGCAGAAGCCTTTGGCTGTGATGCTTTACCAGGAGTCCAATAAATATCCTGGACATCTGGACACCCCACCTCTGTGCCCTAAACTGGGCAGCTTCCTCACAAACTCTAACTATGTCTAACACCCAGCCTGAAACAATGGAAAAGGATGCTTTCCCACCAATACCAATTATCATGTTTACTGGAAGTGCACAAACCTGATCAATGATGCCAACCATGTTTGCTCAATGTTATGCAAACTGCAGCAGTGCCAAGCAGGAATGACATAAATATTTTAAAATAAGAAGGTTAATCTGATGGTTGACCTTAGATTGTGGGGTGTCTGGTGATATAGCTTGGCAATATGTATTGAAAATTGGAAGGCAACTGTTAGGTGAGTTAAATTTGTAGACATGCACTGGGGGCATAAACGTCATGACCTGACACATTTGTTTTTAGCTTTATACTCTGAAGAAATTGATTTTTAATCTGTGGCATTCAAACCTAGGCATAATTGACAAAACATTTTCTTCCACGGCATTGATTTTCCATCTTTACCACAGAAGAAGTGTTGTTCAGACATAGGCAGGAATCATTCATAAATACAGCTGAGAGTTTGAGGTGTTAAACATGTATGAGTGTGACTTGACAAGGTTCTTGTATACAGATCTAGCTGTGTAAGGGTCTTATTTAATTGTGAAGGTAATCTAAGTCCAGATAGCAGAATTATACTTATAGAAATATATTTGACAGTATACCCTCAGTCATACATCTGAAAACACACTAAGGGTGTCTTATTCCACATACATATAATTCATATCAGCTCCACTATCTAAAGTGTTATGAGAGTGAATCTAATGGGAAATGTTACAAAAGTAAAAATGTCTGGAATGTCCTGTATTAGAACACAGGATCATGTTTATGGCAGTCCTACACTTAAACCTGTTGCCAATAGAATGTTGAAACAACACTTCTCTGTTTTACAGTTCATTGCTATAAATTGCACTGTCACAATGGTAAACATAAGTTGCACACCCTGGAGAACCCAGGACCATCTGTACTCCAGCCCTACACTTACATCTGCTGCCAAAGGACTAGTGACATGACAGGTTCATAAATTCCTACTCATTATTAAGTTCTCTGTGTTAACCACCACCCAACGTTGCTTAGTGTGTTTGTGTGGTGCCCAACAGAATTAATTAAATGCATCTGTTTTCATTTGTTGGCTGTCTGCATCCTGAATGCAGGTGCTCAATGACTGCAGCTGTTGGCAAATCTTGCTAACCACTGCACAATGTCGCTTAGTGGTGTTGCAGGCTGAAAAGCAAAAATTGCAACAATGTATTCTTTTTCATCTTTGCACTTTTACAAACACCCTGTCTAGAGGTATTCTGAAGGTATTCTCTTTGCTTCCTGTGTGGGCCACTAGTCTAGCTTGTACATTGCTAAGCGTCATGTAAATGAGATAAGCACAGCCAAGCTCGACATTGATTTTCTCCATTTCCTTTGTTTGCACTAAGCCATGCACCATGCAAACACTGGAAAAAAATAAATAAACAGAAGTGGTGCAGCAGTTAGCACTGTTGCCTTACAGCAAGAGGTTCTTTGGTTTGATTCTTGCTGGGGTGCCTTTTGTCCAGAGTCTTCATGTTCTTCCTGCATTTGTGTGAGTTTCTCTGGGTGCTCTAGTTTCCATCAACATTCCAAAGACATGCATCTGGCACGTGTTTCCCCAGGCCTCTGCTGAAAATAGGCCCTGTCCTAGTCATACTTTCCCAGTACACGAATGTTAAATAAAATAAATAAATGAAATAAATAAAATAAAAGATACACAAAGGAAAAATAACTGAAATGAAGAAAAGCAATCTATGAAATAAACACTACAAAATGTTTGTTAGTACACATGAAATATTTCTACATTGAACTGGATTTGAACTCTCACTCCAATAAACCTTCAGAGCAGAGTAAGAGTGCCTTATCCTTTTTTTGCTACAAAAACAGCTTTGCAGCAGGGAACTGAAATCATTCTGCATATAACAAACTGCAGCATCATCCACAGTACTCAGAAACTACATAACAGTTATTTGTACATGTATAAATTTCAGATGTAGTACACTGAGTGATCACACAACCATTTATGACTATTGCTTACAAACAAATGCAGCTCTGTCTTACCTCTCTGTGTTTGTTACTCATCCTTGTCTTATATGCCCAGTAATCTGAGACATGCAGTCTGCAAAGCATTCTATATCCTTGTCCTTAAAATGTGTGAGGATATTAAATGGTAATAACATACAGTTGTAAACAAATGAAGGGGAGGTTGGATGTTAAAGAACAAACCCTGTGAATTGTGTGCTGCTTACTTACATTTCCAACCTTGATAAAATTACTTTTATACACTTTGTAAGTCTAACCTGACACACCTACTGGAGGTAGGGCAGCCTGCAATGCTGTTGTGTTATCCTTCTCTCTACCAGTAAACATTTACAGTTGCACTCCATTAGCAACACTGAGGGAGTATCTGCATTACATTTACATCTGCTGCACAGAGCCAAGCATTTTGGGATTCAGCATTTCTAATGAGTTCATACCTTATTTGCATCATCACTGTGCTAACAGCCCTGAATCTACACCATAAAAAGGCAACTGTGTAGCTAGGAATCCAGAAGGTGAGGAGAGTTGTTTATGTGGAGAACACAGAAGAGGACATTACTTTGGGAAATATCTGTCCAGAAGACTACCGAACTTGAAAAGGTATGCTTGCATTTTTCAGCTATGTACTGCAGATGCTGAAATGTTAGTTAGAAAACAAACTATTTCATATTTATAAAATATATTAATTAGCAAATGCTGCTGTTTTCTGTATGCATTACTTAAATTGTACTGATGGTATGGGCATGTTTGTCAGGGCATTTCACAGGTACTCGTGATTGGCAATAGCTTAAAATGGAATGTTCTGTATTAAATCTGTACACATGTTTCAGGGACAGTTCATTTGACAGCACTTTTAGCATTTAATTGATGGTTTGTTATGGTGGGGAAGCAAAGCTGCATTTCTGTTTTGGCAGAAACAAGGATATGTTGTTATTGTAACTCTCCCTTGTTTTTCTTCCAGCCTTGCTTTGTGTGTGAATGTAATATCTTACAACCACATAATTTCTGTTGCTAATATTTCAGATATCTAGACTGTTTTATGTTTTTCTAGTGGGTAATACTGAAATGCTACCTTTTCTGTTTTATCTGTGAACAGGTATTTTTTAGTATGCTATAATTATGTGCATTATCCTTCTGTTGTGTTTTAGGACACCTAGCACTATGACACCCAGGTGTCTCATAGGTTCATAGGTAGGTACTAGGCTATCTGCCCAAAGGCATTTATAAGCCTAGTGGGAATGTGTTGGCTTTTGCTACCCCCTTAGATTAGTATCCTGTGCCTCTGTCTAGCAGAGCCACTGAAGTGATCCCCTGGGTAAACTTCCTGTTTCCCAATCACATGTCAAGGTTTCTCTTGAAGAGTATTAGTGAGGAGCTCTGCCTAATGTAGATTGGAATCTTGTTCCAGAGCATGGGAAGTCTCTGGGACAGGAATTTTTCCCTTCAGCACGTCCTATTTATTGTTGTGGTGAGGTTTAGATCCCTAGAGCGTGTGGCTCGAGGGGATATGGTTTTCTGTAGGTGGAGCATGCCCATCAATTCTGGGTTGTACATGGCCTTGTATGTCAGGCAGAGATCAATTCTGAGTAGATGCTATGCAACTGAGTACAGCGGGAGTTTCTTCAGTCGAGCTGCATAGAACATCTGTTTGAGCCCAGTGATCCTCTTGGTGAGGTACTTCTGTGGTCTTTCCAGCTGTTGCAGGTCTCTTGTAAGGTACATCCCAAATGGAGCATTGTACTCTATGATGGGTCTGATGAGTGATGCATAGAGGGGTACAACGACCTCTTTTGATCTGGATGCAAACCCTTTTCTGATTAGGTGGGCCACATAGAAGGATTTTCTAACCACTTTGGCAATGCGATTATCAAAGGAGAGATTACTATCTACTTGGGTCCCCAGATCCCTTATTTTGTCTTCCATATTTAGGGGGCTACCACCTGTGTGGTAATCGGTGGGTACTTTGTTTTTTCCAAAGGGGATGACTATGCACTTTTTGGCATTTAGCTTGAGGCCATGGTTTTGACACCAGGTATCTGTCTCAGTGAGTCCCTCTTGGTGGATGTCTGTGTCAGCCAGAGAGTCAATTATAGCCCCTAGTTTGCAGTTGTCAGCGAACCTGGTCAACCATAATCCTCCTGTGCTTGCCTGTACCTCTGAGAAGTATATGCCAAACAGGAGGGGTCCTAGGACTGAGCCCTGGGGAATGCCACTTGTAACCGGTTTAGAGTCAGACCTAGCTCCCACAACTCTTACCATGTGGGTTCTGTCCGTGAGCCAGTTGACAATCCATCCTGTGACATAGGGGTTTATGTTCAGGCTGGTGAGCTTGTCTATAATACCAGAATGGGGAATGGTGTTGAAGGCCTTTGCAAGGTCTAGGTAGGCTGTGTGGATGACCTTTCCCTCTTCTATAGCCTGGGTAACCATCTCAAAGAAGTCCACCAGGTTTAGGAGGCATGATCTGCCCTTAACAAAGCCAAACTGGGTAGGGTCCAGTGTTTGGAGGTTCCCAATGACTCTGTTAATGAGATGCATGATGATGTGCTTCATAACCTTGCAGAAAAAGCTAGTCAGGCTTATAGGGGCAATAGTTCCTGGGGTCTGTTGTAGCACCACCTTTGTGGAGTGGAATAACTGTTGCAGTGCACCACTCTATGGGCACATAGCCTGTGGAGAGGCTGAGTTTGAACAGTGTGTTTAGGTGAGGGATTAGTTCATCTTTGAGCTCATGTAGGATGCAGCCTGGGACACCATCCGGTCCCACTGATGCTGTGGTTTTGACTTTGGAGAGGGCTGTTTTAACCTGAGTGTCTGTGATTTCAGGGGCACTACATTCTTCTGGTATGGTTATAGGCCCTTTTGGGGGTGAGAGGGGGGTGAAGTTTGCACTGAACCTGTCTGCCATGATGTTGGCGATATCAGTCAGTTCAGTGTATTTTGTGCCATTCTGCACTAACTCCGAGCAGATCTGGGAATTGCCACTTAGATTCTTGACATAGCTAAAGAATGCCTTGTGATTATCTTTGGAGTCCTTGGCAATTTTTCTTGCAAAGCTAGCCTTGGATGATTTTATGAGGGATCGTAGTTTCTTGCTGATATTGATCAGGGATGTCTTCCCCTCTTGGGATTTTACTCTTTTCTGTACCAGTTTCCTCCTTCTATTGTATAGCTTGTTTATGGCAGGGTTTCTTGGAGGTGTGAGTCTTGGTTTTGCTTGGGATAGTACAATCCATGCATTTTGTAGGTGCCCGTAGAGTGCATTAGTAAAGGATTTTGCAACTTGGGCAGCATTATCCTTTAGCGTGGGGGATTTGAAACTTTCCACCTCGGTCTTAAGTAATGTGGAGATTGCTTTTGAAAAGTTTTTCATTGTGGTTTCTTTGACCAGGGTTGGGGGCGGAATTTGGATATCCAGAGTGACTAGTTTATTGTCAGATCTAACCAGTGAGGGGATGACCTTCAGTGTGGAACACCGATCACACATGTTGGTGATGACCAGGTCCAATATGTTGTCACCTCTGGTGGGGGTGTTGACCAGTTGATCCAGGGCATTTGAGTTTATAAATTCTAGGAAATGTTGGGCAAGGGAGTTAGTACTTGAGTAGTTCTCCCAGTTAATGTTTGGGTAATTGAAATCACCAAATATCAGGGTGTTTGGTAGGACCTTTATGTTTCCCAGTGTTTCCAGAAATGTGGAATGGGGGCCCTGCGACATGGTGGGTGATCTGTAGCAAGCTACAATTTGAAGTGCAGTTCTGCCCATTGTTAGTTGCATGTGGATGATCTCTGAAACATTGTGGTGTGCCACTAACCTGGAGGTCTGGGTATCCTTGATGAATATGGATACACCCCCACCTTTTGTATTTCGGTCCGGGTTTTGTGGCCAAAATGTGTGGTATGAGTTGTAGCCTGGTAGTGCTGGGGTGCTCTCTGGAGCCTTAAACCAGGTTTCTGTTACTGCACATATATCGATTTTCTCCATAATGAGGAGTGCCTCAAGTGCATGCATTTTCAGGTTTAGTCTTCTAGCATTGAGTAGCATTACCCTCATTTTTTTATTACTTGTCTATTACGTCAGTGGGTTTGTATTTTGAGCCTTGCCTAAAAAAGGCACTATGGGGGTGGCAAGAGCCTTGGCCAGTATTCAAAAGCCTAAGGGTGACAGGTGCAAGCCGTCTCTAGCGAAGCAGTGTGGCTTGTCGAGCATGTCATCCCAGGATGACAGACACTGGATCCCCTTTGAATGACACAAGAAGCTTAGCCAATTGTTGAAATTGATAATTTTTTCTTTATACTGTGGTATCATTCTTGGTGATGGCAGGATGCTACTCAGGGTCATACTGCCCTGGGCTACGTGATCAGAAAGCTCTTCCAGGTCTCTTTTCATGTACTCCAGGGAGGTAAAGCTCAGGTCATTCACACCAACATGGACAATGACAGAGTCATATTTGTACTTGTTCTGGAGTGACCCAAGTGCTTGTGTTATGTGGCGGATCCTGGAACCCGACAGGCAGCTAACAGTAACCTTCTCCTTATTCAGCCTAGTGAGTGGGATGTCACTGTGGCTGACTATAGAGTCACCTCTTACTAGTGTGTTGGGTATGTTATTTTGCCTTAAGGACTGTGATTACGTGGCACACTGGTTTTGTGAAGTATGTTTAATGGTTTGTTTTGGGGGGTGTAGGTTGCTTGGATGTCTCCTTTGGAGATCTCTGTTGCTTTTGCAGATTTTTATTTAGAGCCTCCAAGTATGTTTTTATGTATTTATGTGTGTTTTTTGCCGGTGTTTGTTTCATAGGTCTATGTGAGACTGGTGGTGTGATGCAAGTAATTCCCTTCTCCTCTTGACTGTCTGGTCCAGTCTTGGGTTGAGAGAGCTTAGCCTCCAGTCTGGCTGTATAATTGCATCTCTTGCATGTATTAGTGTTTGGTGGGAGTAGGAGAGGGTTGTCTGTGTACATGAGGCAGTTGTAACATTGCCTCAAAATGCCCAGATTCACCAGTTGGACCGAAGAGTACACCTGAAACTGCCCTTGCACATGCCTGGATAGGTACAGTGAGCTGTTTTACTGATTGGCTGGTAATGTCGAATCGGGATCCTTGTCCTTCTCTACAGTATAGGGGGGTCCTAGCGCTAAGGTTTATTAGTGCTTGCTATGTGTTTTGAGCAAGTGCCATGCTGAGAAGTGAATGGTTTGAGTGCTTAAGTTGAAAGTTTTTCTAGTTCCAAGGGAAAAATTGAAGAGTAGACTTTGTGGAGCTAGGAATAGTTATACCCTAGCTAACTGGCACTGCCCGGCACGCAAAACCACGCTAATGCGGGTTTTATAGCAGGGAAATGAAAGAGATAGAAATTAGCCCAAAATGGCTAATAAACTACTAATTTATGGGCTGAAACCACTACTCCAGGGACAGATAGGCTGCTCAAAGCTCCCCTCTCTCACGGGTGAACAGAGAAACTTCCTTCTATTCAAGTAAGATATGGGCAAACACAGAAACTTGTAACACAGCCCTGAATTCAGCACTAGCCTAAAAACTGGACTATACTAGCTTAGAAAGACAGGAAAACAAGTGTTTTTTTTTTGTTTGTTTTTTTCAGAATATAAAGCAGATACAATAAAAAACACTTTAAATGCACAGAAATGGATATCACACTTGAGTATGTAGCCTACAACAGTTAAACGGGTAATTTAAACACAAAAATGACTTTGTTAAAGTGCAGGCAGTAAAATAAGTACAATATGTAGCTGAAACAAGCATTTTAAATCACAGAAACTCTACAAAATCAGCGTTTTAGGTGGAATCAGCTAAAGGCAGCAAGAAAATGCAGAAAAATGATATTTAATCACTCCAAAGTCTCTCTTTTGCCTCTCTGCTGCTGTAGAACTCTGCAGGGCACCAGGCAGGAGCTTGCTGAGCTGTATACAAACACAAAAATCTTGCAAATGTGGGTTTTATAGTAGGGAAATGAAAGAGATAGAAATTAGCCCAAAATGGCCAATAAACTACTAATTTCTGGGCTGAAACCACTCCTCAAGGGACAGGCTACTCAAAGTTCCCCTCTCTCACAGGTGAACAGAGAAACTTCCTTCTATCCAAGTAAGGTATGGGCAAACACAGAAACTTGTAACACAACCCTGAATTCAGCACTAACCTGAAAACTGGACAATACTAGCTTAGAAAGGCAGGAAAACAAGTATATATATATATATATATATATATATATATATATATATATATATTTTTTTTTTGTTTGTTTGTTTTTTTCAGAAAATAAAGCAGATACAATAAAAAACACTTTAAATGCACAGAAATGGATATCACACTTGAGTATGTAGCCTACAACAGTTAAACGGGTAATTTAAACACAAAAATGACTTTGTTAAAGTACAGGCAGTAAAATAAGTACAATATGTAGCTGAAACAAGCTTTCTAAATCACAGAAACTCTAAACAATCAGTTTTTAGGCGAATTAGCTAAAGGCAGCAAGAAAATGCAGAAAAATGACACTTAATCACTCCAGCTTCTCTCTTTTGTCTCTCTGCTGCTGTAGAACTCTGCAGGGCACCAGGCAGGAGCTTGCTCAATCTATGAAAACCACCTCTCAGTGACCCTGAGAATTAGGTCATTGTGGAAGCTCTTAGGTGACTTGGTGCATTTATTGGAGATATGTCAAGAACTATGCAAATTTGGCAGCAGATAGTTGCAGATGTGAATGCAGTAGGCAGCTACAGCAGGACATATGATCAGATGCACCATAGTGCCACTGACATGATCTTATCTGCAAGAAGCATAGCACCTGCAGTGGCCTGTGAACAGATGGGTACAGGGGGGCTGCTACAAAGCCATCACTAACAGCAAATGAAGAGCTCCTGTCCACTGTTAGGGATCCAGACAGTTCACAGAAAAGTGCAGAACAGCATGTCCTTGACACTGGTGCTACTGTTTCAGGGACACCAAGTATATCCCAAGAGTAGCTTCCAGGTAGTCTTATGTATCTCCATTGTTAAATACTCTTGTGTAGTAAAGTATTTACATCAAAGCATTAGTTCATTGTAACAAGGAATTGGTTAGGGGGATTGTAGACTGCTACAGTTAACAACACATTCTAATTGATTACACATGGAGCTTAGATTGGACTTGTCATCCTCATTCCTGCTGAAAGTATAGTTAATGGACATATAAAGGGAAAAAGGCTTTACCCCTGTGTTACTGTTAATTGTGATAACGTTGTCCTTACCTTCTGCTTAACTTCTTCAAGGTTCATCCAGCATATGGAGCATACTATCATCTGCACATGGTAAGCCAAACATTTTTATGCCAGTACTAATGAGCAGTTCAGAGAAATATTTAGTGCGTGATGTTGGTGTCAAGACTGTTGTGTGTATTGCTGTACTGTCTGTAATAGTGACACCACTGTTTGTTAGTGGACACTAGTATTGTATGTATTAATTATTTCCTGTATTTGTTGCTTTTTATCACAGGTGTTCCTGACAGTGAAAATGTGGGACTTCTACAACCTGATGTCAGAGTATCAGCATACTCTGATGATGATGGTGGAAAAACACAGGGGTGCAGAGGTTGAATCTGAAACAGGGGTTGACATAAAGCCATCCCCTGTAATTCCATCACACACAGCCAGTAGGTCTACACCTACCCATTCCAGGGGCACTCAGATATTGGACAGGTGGAGGATGATACAATTGATCAGGGAAGTGTGGTTACTGTGACATCAGTGCCTGTTGACTCTGGCCATAGCCAAAGTATGGAGAGGTGCCATGCAGCAGGGTTGTTAAGGGTGTTGGAGGAGTCCTGCTTTTCATCCTCCACCTGATCGAGGTGTCTCTTCCCATGCCATGCAGTGTATGTTTAGGGGCATCATGGAGGCACAGTTACAGTACCATAGGTCCTCCAGAGAAATGCTTAGGATTGTAGATATGGAACAGGCTGACATGCGTGACTTCCTCCACTGTGTTGTCAATCCAATTGATCGGATGAATGATACATTGGAATGGATGGTGTCTGTGATGGAACATATGCTAGGAGGGAGATGGTACCATTGTGGACATAGGCAGCCATGTCATCTGCTGTTAGCCAATGTGGCCATGTCTGATCATGCTCCCATAGTGGCAGTACTTCCACTGCTCCATCATTGGTTCAGCTGTCCACACCCAGATGTGGCAGGCCATGGTGTCATGGTCCTGGGCATTCTCATGAGGGGAGCTCATCCAGCAGACATCAGTCATGTTCAGCTAGCAGCAGTGCCTCTGACTGTGGGAGTGGACATGCCAGTGCAACTCCTGACAGAGCCAGTACTAGTGGTCAGGTACAAAGACGATGAACTGCTAACTCTACCATGCATGGCTCACACCTGTCCAACATACCAAGATGTAGAGCTAGTACAGAGTGTGGGTGTGTTCATGCAGACACTTACATACCGATTCCACCTGGAGGACCGATAGAGGCACACACACAGCAGTTACATGGTTCAGCTGTAAAGCTTAAAACTCATTTTGTCTAACTGGTCATTTGTTACTTTATCTGAATGTCTATCTGCTTCTTTTTTTTACTCATACACACTCACTGACCTTTTGTGTCAGCCTAGGCTTCCTGCCCCCCCCCCCCCACAATACTGCAAGTGCTGCTAACTGTGCCATTTCCCTGTTTTCTATCTTTTGGATTCAAGGAGACATAAGTCTTGTGTCGGATGCTCAGGATGCATAGCTGACTTAGTGCTTAGTATATCTGGATTTATGATGTTGATTTCGGAATTCTACCTTTGACTTATATTGGTCTTAGATAGTTAGACAGTTGATAGCATTACACTTTTTATATCAGTATCGTTAATGATCTTATAATGGTTGTGAAGCCCGAAATTGAAATGTGTTTCATTACTTTCTAACTTTTCTCTTTAATGAGTTTCAAGTACAAATTTATCATGCTAAACTGAGGGCATGCATTGACCATCAGTACTTTTAAGAGGCATGACTGTGTGAATCTTTGATGCCTGAGGCGTACTACTTAATAATGGACACATATAAGTCAAATAATTCTCTGCTGTCACATGTTAAGGTCATTTCTGTACAAATCATCCACCTTTTACTTGCCACACTACCAAGTAACAAAATTCAAGGATATACCAGTCATCCATATTATTACACAATATACTCCAGGTTCAACACTTACATTGTAAATCCAGCAGTTGCAACAATTTTATTTCAGGGCTGACTCTGTCTGATGTATACAGCCATTACATGGGAAGGTAAAAGTTGTAAGCATTGCCTGGAATCAATCTTACTATATGCATGTTCATAGGGGGAAGATTTTAGCCCCTTAGGTGGTGAGTGAGTGTGCTATGCATTGTCTCTTAGCCAATGCAAAGGCATATTGAGCACACCTACATCTGCCTACATCAACAGCAACTGCTGCTTCTCCCTCTGACTCATCACCCGCTTGTGGCTGTGGTGACCTTGGCATTGGTGGTGGGATGTGTGTCCTTTCTCCTTGTTAATCCTGCTGAAGCTGTTTTCTCAGGATGATATTGGGTAGCACGGCAAATACAGTGACTATTTCAGTACATGTGCATGGATTGTACTGCAGGGCTCCTCCAGCTATATCTATGCACTGGAACCATGACTTCAGTAGCCCAGAACATGCTCTATGATATTTCTAGTTTGAGTGTGTACCTCATTATAGTGTTCTTCAGCAGGTGTGTGTGCATTTCTGATGGATGTCAAAAGCCATGGTTCCAGTGCATAACCTGCATCCCCCAGTAAATGACCCTGTGGAATACCCCCCCCCCCTAGAGAACAGCTAATACAGTTGGGAGGTGTTCCAGATATGTGTGTCATGGTAACTGCATGGGGTGCCAGCACACACATTCAAGATGATTCCCTTGGCATTACACATGACTTGGCAGTTAATAGAGTGGAAGCCCTTTCTATTAGTGTAGAGCCTTCCCTGTTCCCCAGGTGATGCCTTAATTTCTACATGTGGGCTATCTACAGCACCCAGCACTTCAAGGTAGTGTGCTACAGGGTAGAACTCCTGCATATTTCTGGCCCTATCCTCAGGAGTTTGTGGAAAATATATGCGATCCCTAGCATGTTGGAGCATAACATTTAAGAACTGATGGAGGATCCTGGATGCTAATGCCTGTGACACTTCCAGCATGTCCCTTGTTGGTCTCTGAAAGGTACCTATAGCTAAAATTCTAAGTGCTACACATACCTTTCCTCCACTGAAATGGGTTTCCTTTGGTTTGCCTTTGCTCTGAGTTGAGAACAACAGAGGTTGCAAAGTTCCTGTAGTGCATCTCTTTCCACCCTGTAGCTCTCTACAATTTCCACATCATGTAGACTGTGATAAGTTAACCGTGGTCTGAAAACTCTTCTCAGTCTTGGCCTTGGTCTTTTAGCAGTGGCAGCAGCCACATAGACTTCAGCCTGTTGCACATACACATGAATTAAAACAACAGCAGCCCCTAACATTGCTTCTGTGTAGACTGCTTTCTATAGTTGTATTCCAGTAGGTTTTGGAATTCACAGTGAAAACCAGCACTGAGTCTACATGGTTGCTTTATAGCTTGTTGCATAGCTCCTCTATCTTGGATTGGTTGATAGCATACAATTCAGCTGCTTATGCTGTAATTAGCATGCCACTGTATTTACATTGTTTGTGTGGTTCTGCACAGCTCTACACACCATGTATAGCTGCTTACTGAATCCAAAACAGGGTGTAGTAGTAGAAATGGACCATGACCGATATATATTTACATATATTTAATGTCAGCAGTAGATGTTAAAAATATATGTTGTCAATCAGAAAAGGTGTTATTATAATTGTGACTACCATACATTTAAGACAGGAAATAGAATATGTGTAGATTAAATAAATGAATAATGGTGACATTTTGATATTAAACTAATGGGAGAAAACAGACAGTCATATTCAAGTGCTGTTTTTATTGTGAGTGAGCATTGATAAACAAACATTAAATTATAAGTTCCATCCCATCTCTCTGGAAAATCTCTCACATCATTCCACTTCACAAGGGTGGTAACTCAACTGAACTCTCTAACTTTCGGCCTATAGCCCTACTTTCTCCTTTAGCCAAAATCATGGAAAAATGCATCCATCAACAACTTCTGGATCACCTTCTCCAAAATAACCTACTAGCAGACTGTCAGCATGGTTTTAGAACTTTCCATAGTACTACCACTGCTCTTCTATCCTTCTCTGACTGCATTAACAAACACTGTAATAATACCATGCTCTCCTCTGCACTCTTTATTGACTTATCTAAAGCTTTTGACATGGTTAACCATCAACTACTTCTGAACATACTAAAATCACTTTCACTCAACTCACATACATTAAAATGGTTCAACTCTTATTTACATAATAGACAGCAAGCTGTCCTTTGGGACAATAACCTATCCACACATCTCGCTATTACCCTTGGTGTCCCTCAAGGCTCTATCCTGGGACCTCTCCTCTTCTCCATATTCATCAATGATCTTAGTAAAAATCTTCCTCTGGCTACCTGCATACAATATGCAGACGACGCCACACTAATTTGTAATGCCTCTTCTTCATCAGAACTCCAATCCATCACCCAAACAGTATTTAACCTAGTTGAAAAGTGGTTCCTACAATGTTGCCTTCTCCTAAATGCCAAAAAAACAAAACTATTGCTATTTACTCCAACACTAAAATCCTCCCCAATAAATTTCTCCATTACATCCAGCGATGGTACTGTCATAGCTCCTGACCCAACTACCAAACTCTTAGGTGTAATAAATGACCACAACCTTAACTTTGACTCGCATATCAACTCTACTATTAAATCACTAAACAGAAAACTTGGTTCTCTGTATAGGATGAAACCTTTCCTTACCCCTGAAGCCAGAAATACCATTGCCCATACCTATCTGATTTCTACCCTCCTCTATGCCTCCCCCATGTATACTAATCTTTCCAAAGCAACATTATTAAGCTGGCAACCTCCTATAACAACATTGCCAGATTTGCTACAGGCTGTCCATTTGGAACTCACTATTGCCTGAATCTCAAACAGCCGGGATGGCTAGAACTGCAAAACTAGCTGATATTTCAACAATTCACCATCACTCATAAGATTCTGTACCATCCTAGTAATACTCCTACTCTCTGTAACCTTATCCCCCCTACATAAATCTTACTACCCTTCGCTCAGCAAATAAATCACTGGTTACCATCCAGAAATCCCACAACAAAGCAGGTGATTCTCTTTTCTCTAATTCTGTGGGGAAGATTTGGAATAGGCTTCCCAGCAAACTTGCATCATTATCATCATTACCACTCTTCAAAATGCAACAAAAAATTCTACTAAAGACACAATGGCTATGCCCATGTACCAACACAGACTAACCCTCATCCAGTACATTGTTACTGTTTACCTCTCTCCCGTTACCCTTAAAGTAGGATTAGTAATTCTCCCCTTTCTCCCAATTTAAGTCTAGTTTTTCTCACGGAACTAACATTTGAGTATGTACTTTGTAACACTCATCTAGCTGTGAGCACAACTGCTCCACCTTGTATATAGAGTAACTTTCTTTTTACTTTGAGTGTATTATTTGTTTAGGTGTATATATGCAAACTTGTTTATTATCTTAGAGTTATACTTTATTAATCAATTGTAATACTTTTATTTCAATCCTTACGTCTTTCCTAACCTACTTTATGATGAATGTCTAACCCTTGACCATGTAAATAGTACTGTATTGTTTTGTCACTTTAGTCAATTGCTTTAAAGTTAGCCTTTTGATGTAAATTGCCATCAGCAATGTATTTCAAATAATTTTTTGTTTTGCTGTACTGTTTTATTAGCTTAATTTTGGAGCTTATCTCCTTGGGCCTCTACTGAAAATGGACATGTATCCAGTTGGGCTAGCCCGGTCAACAAATGTAAAATAAATAACAAATAATTAAAAATAAATAAGTATGTAGATTGATTTGTATGTGGGATTTTTGTGATTGATATTAGCCAGTAGCTGTGTTAGAATGTGGAAACCCCCAGAGTAAATAGCTTGCATTCTGATCTCAGATTTGGTCAATTGGGAAGAAAAATTGTCATTTGACACAGCTTTAATTAAGTAATTTCTACTTTGCTATGTTTATCAGTTATTTATTACAACTTTTTTCTAGTACTTTAGATTCATTCATCAGCTCCTTACCCTTTGTTTTTAAAGTAAGATGCACTGATAGAAATATGCCTCTTTAACTGTGATTAAAGAGCAACCAACTGAAATTTTAACTTGATCTTTCAGGAATCAAAGGTATAAATTAGTTCATTCAACTTAAAATTGATATTATCCTTGACTTGCTTGTTATGCAACAGACCAAGATCATAAGATCATATTATTATAGAAGGTTATTAAGCTAATGTCCCCAGGACCCTGTCTAGCCTAGCCAAGTTCTACCCATGTTCCCAAGGGTGTCTTGTTAAAGCAGATACTAAAATCAGCACCTATTACCCCTGTCCAAGAGAGACATTGCTGGAATTCCCAGGGTGAATTTCCTGTCATCCATCCAGTCATCCAAATTACGCTTAAATAGGGCCAACTAGGGGCTTTGTTTAACATGAATAGGATGCTTATTCCAAATGTGGGGCAACCATCTGTGAGGCAAATCTGTCTCTCCAGCAAGTTCTGTTGATGTCACATACCAGCTTAAGGTAATTTGAGGGAGTAACCAATGTGCCATTTGACTTGTGAATGTGCAGCATTTCCATTAAAGCTGGGTCAGAAATTGTTCTATATGAAAGGCACAGGTCACCTCTGACCAGTCTGTACGACACAGAGTAAAGCGACAATGATTTCAGTATGTCCACATAAGACAGATCTTGAAGACCCTGAATTTTCTTTGTAAGTAACCTTTATGGTCTCTCCAATTGCTGCAGGTATTTGGAAAGGAACATGCCAAATGGAGCAATGTACTCTATTATTGGGCTGATGAGGGAAGACTTCAGGGGAGCTATAGACTCTTTTTTTCCTGGAAGCAAAGCCCTTACTTATGAGATGAACAATATAAAATGCCCTTCTTATAACTGTGGAGACATGGAGACAGAAGTTAAGGTTACTGTCAACCTGTGTGCCCAGATCTCTCACCACTGGAGTCCCCTATTTTGACTGTATGAGTTCTATCTGTGAGCCAGTTTGCAACCCACCTAACAATATATGGGTTGATACCCAGCTGGGTGAGTTTGTCAATGATGCCTGAGTGGGGATTGTGTCAAAGGCCTTGGCTAAGTCTAGGTAGGCCATATTCCCAGATTTGCCCTCATCTAAGGCTTTGGTGACTGTCTAGAAAAAGTCCACCAAGTTTAATGGGCATGATCTCTTCTTGACAAAGCAAAAGTGAGTGGGGTCGAGTGTTTGGAGATTTCCTATAGCTTTATTAATAAGGTCCATAATGATTCGTTCTCTGGCCTTGCAGATAAGGCTAGTCAGGTTAATGGTCTATAGTTCCCAGGGTCCGTGGATACACCCCCTTTGTGCATAAGGATAATGCTAGCTGCTTTCCATTTTGATGGGATGGAGCCAATGTTTGGCTGTGATTGAAAAGTGTGATGCTAATTGCTGTTTTAACCCATGTAGAACATAGCAGAGAATGTTGTCTGGTCCCATAGATGCTGTATTTTTTACCTTGGAGAGGATGTTTAAGACCTGCTCCTTGGAGATACTAGATTGGGGACAGGTTTTAGGGATGCTTTGGGGTATATGAGGTGGGGACAAGTGAGTGAAGTTTTCACTGAACCTGTCAGCCAGCAGGTTTGCTATATCCACAGGTTCTGTATATGTAGTACCATTAACTACAAGTTCAGCGCAAACCTGGGCCTTATCTTTGAGGTTAAAGATGTAACTAAAGAGTGCCTTGTGGTTAGGGAAGCTAATTAGAATTCATAATTAGCTCTGAAAGACTTCACTAGGAGTCTTATTTGCTTGTTTAAGTTGAGGAAAGTCCTTCAAATTTTTAGACTGTTCCTTCCTCCTTTTAGACAGGAATTTCGTTCTCCTATCATATAGCCTATTAATGATAGTTGTCCACCAGGCAGGTGTGTTTTTCCTTGAAGATCTTGCTTTGGTTCTATCAGGTACAGCAGAGTCAATACAATTGTATAGGTGTTCATATAAAGCACTGGTTTATAACTCAGCATAGATGTCTGTTCCATCAGCGGAAGGAAGGGCTATGAAACTATTTATGTTGCCATGTAAGAGGTTGTAATTGGCCTTGGAGAAGTTTTTTAGTCTAGTTGTTGCTAAAGGGGGAACTTGTGTTATAGTTACTTCTAGCAAGGTTGATTTGTGGTCAGATCTCATCAGGGATGGCCATACATTAGGGGTGTTGCAGCAGTCCCCCATGTTGGTGAGCACCAGATCCATGATGTTTGAGCCCCTTGTGTGTGTGTCAACCAGCTGGTCCAGGACATTGGAGTTTAGGAAGTCCAAGAACCTTTGAGCAAGTGAGTTATAACGTATGATTTACCCAGCCAATCAGTGGGTAATTAAAGTCACCCAAAATCAGGTTGTTTGGTTGTATCTTGATTGACTCAAGTAGATCCAAGTAGGCTGAGTGGATATCTTAGATGGTCCTATAGCTGGCCATGACCTGAAGAAAGGTGTTATCTACAGTCAATTGCACCTGAAGTAATTCAAGGGAGTCCTGATCTTTAACTAATCTAGAGGTGTATTTAACTTTAATGTATATTAATACACCACCTTCTTTAGTTTTCATGCCTTCAGTTTGTGATCTGAACATGTGGAAGGCAATGTAACCTAGAACAGCTGGAGTGCTCTCCACAGCCTTAAACCAGGTCTCAGTGACTGCACAAATGTCGGCATCTTCCAAGGTGATGACTGCTTCTAGTGAGTGCAGTTTCTGGTTTAGACTCCTAGCATTTAGTAGCATAACCTTTAGGTTGTTTTTAGAGGGAATTTTTACATTGGGAATTTTGTTCTTGTGACATTGACTAAAAAAGGAACTATGGGGTTGGCAAGAGCCTTAGCCAGTAACCAAAATCAAAGGGGTGACAGATGAAGACCATCTCTGGCAAAGCATTGAGGTCTGTCAACCATGTCTTCCCAGGCTGACAGATACTGGATCCCCTTTGAATGATACTAGAAACTAAGACAATTGTTGAAGTCAATCATTTTTTGTTTGCATTGAGGTATCATCCTAGGTGAAGGTAAAATGCTATTAAGCCAAGGGACATACTTGCCTGAGACACATAATCAGAGAGCTCAGTCATGTCTCTCTTCATATAAACCAGTGAGATACATCTCAAGTCGTCAACACCCACATGGACTATAACGGAGTCATAACAGTGCGTGTTGTTATGAGACTTGAGTGTGTGTGATGTGGTGGATCCTGGCACGTGACAGACAGCTAACCATGACTTTTTTCCTTATCCAGCCTGGTGAGAGGGACATATGTGTGTCCCACAATTGAGTCGCCTATGGCTAAGATGTTTGTTTTTTTGTTATGCCTTAGGGGCTTGACTGGTGAGACACTGGTGTGTGATATATTATTTGTATTATGTTCTGCAGAGGATGTATTATGTGAATCATGCTTGTATTTGTGTTTGGGAGGTCTTTGATGTTTAGGTAAGTTTCACGTAAGGACCTCTGCATATGTAGGTTTATGTGTTGTTGGTTTGGTAGGTGCAGGAGTTGAGATATGCATGCTGACAACCTGCTTAGTATCTGATGAACTGACTAGTGAGCAAGACAGCCTAGATTCTAGGTTCTTGATACAGATGCATATCTCACATAATGAATTTGTGTGATCTGTGATCTATTTCCAGCAAACAATAGCATCGCATCCTGTTATGTTAAAGTTAAAGGACAATTTAACTTCTGAGTGATTAGAAAAGTACTGGAATTTAATAGGAACATTTTGAAGCAATTTTTATCACATCTTATAAGAACAAAACAATGAAGTAATCTCAGGACCAAAATTTATGTAAACATGAAAAATGAATAAATGAATTGTCTAGAGCTGGGAGTGCAAAAATCTACAGACCAACAAGTTTGCTAAAATATTAAATATCATATATTGACCTAGAGGAGATTTTACTGTAAAATCTGACTTTTAATGGAGTTTTCAGGCTCCATTCCCTACCAGTAAATTTATTTTGAGACAATAAATTGTATCTTCACTATATCTGTTTGTTCATTTTAGATACTTTTCTCTTCATGAGACAATAATGTTATTTATTTATTTATTTATTTATTTATTTATTTATTTATTTATTTGTCGACCAGGAAAATCTGACTGGACAGTGCTCATTTTTAGAAGAGGTCTGGGGAGAAAATCTCCATTACAATGAATTTATAATAACAAGTGCATTTCAGACTGTTCTCAGAAAATCAATAGTTACATTTCTCAGAAAGAAAAAGCATGATTACAAGACCAGTATATACAGTAAAGTACTTACATCAGCAATTAAAAGCCTATGCAGTTCTTGCTCTATGATTTTGCAGGAAGTAAATAAATTGATTCTATAGAAGGGAAAATGTTGTAAAGAAGTTTAGTGTTCTTACATTTCAGTAAAGAAAGGTTTGCAAGGACTTCAAGATATATAATAAACTTAGTTATAAAATAATTTCGGAAGGGCGATTTTAGTATTCCACAGTTTTGTAAAAAGTTCAAGAGATACAATGAAGTATGTTATAAAATTATGTAGGAGGGGAGGTGCAATATTGTTATTGTTTAGAAGGATAGTAAAAATATTCTATGACTGAGAGAGCATAGTACAGGATAAATTCTTCTTAGGCTATTTTATTGTGCTTTTCTTTCCAAGCCTTGCAATGTCATGCATACTACCATGGGGTAACTTCCCAACTTCAGACAAATTCTAGTCATTCATTTGATTTTATCACCATTTTTATGCAACCGAGAGTCTTGTTTGTATGTACTATTAACCTCTTATACAGCATTTGGTATTTTTTTTCTGAGAGTGACAAAATTGCCTGGTATTCTCTTGGGCCATATGTTTAACGAAAATTAAGCACTTTGTATTTTTATTGGGAATTGTAACTGCTGTTCTCTGCTCAAATTGTGGAAATAGTATAAGTCACGTAAAAGGCCATATTCAATGCTATTCACCCTGACTCTATTATTTTATCATCACATACACTGTTTATCTTGTTTGTATGTCCCAGAAAGACAATGACCAATAGACATTGAGAAATGTGAGTCCCAGTATCAGGTATTTGGCAGCACATTTATCTTCTATTCCTTTAACAGTACCTCTTTTACTATCACCTTTTACTATTTTGTAGAGATTTTTCCACTTTATCCCTCAAGGCCTTATCATCATTTTGATTTTATCGGTCTTCTCTGAGACATGGAGTAGAACACTTGAGAGACTGAGTATGAGCTTGCCAATGGGTGGTGAGAACACTAACTCTAGATAATTGTCACAGCTGATGTGACACTCCGGCCCCATGTACACAAATGCAAAAAGTGCTTGTAGATGGATGGAGGGATGGATAGATGGATGAAGGGAGGAATGGATGGATGAATAGGTGGGTATCACATTCAATGCCTTCTTGTATGTTATATCTAAGACAGAGTTGGAATACTATAACAAACTGGGATAGTAGAAAACTTTTGCTATAAATCTTAGCTGCCAATTATCCTATCACCTATTTTATACAGTTATAATGTTATCCTAGTTTTAAGGGTGATTTCGTTATATTCAGCCATAGAAGATTGAAAGATCCAGTAGAGAGCTACTGCCAATGCAAAGTCCAGGTAATACAACTAATAATATGTGATGGAGAGCCTTGTGAACGCTTAAGGGGGCTACAGATTCCTTATGAGCAGTCAAGCTGATGCCATGCACAGAATAATGTCCTTGTTAAGCCTTCCTAAAGTTTAGGCATTTGAAACGGACAATACAAACATCTGACAAGGATATAACATATTTCTGAAAACCTGAGGATTAAATGTGACTGTCTTATCATGTACTCTATAAAATCTGCTCAAATTACACTATCTTAGAAATCAACAGTAAATGAACAAAACTATGCATCACTGCATGTAACAAAGGCAAGTGGCTAGTAATATGTACCCAAAGATAGTTCATAAAAATTCCTACACATCTAATAAGTAGGTTCTTGCTAATCACCATGGCAGTGTATAGGCATATTGATTCTGTACTTCTGGAATTTGAACTGCAACTATAATTTTAAAGAATGCTATCTACTACCAAGCCTCTCCCTTTGGGAAATCTGAACAATAATAACATCATATACATATTGCTAAATGTTATGCTCTACTTGAACTTACAGAAGTGTAACTTAATGAAACTCATCTAACTGTTTATATGTTACTGAAATTGCAGTAGTAAGAAACTGCATTGCATTGACTGGATGCTTGCTTGGAGGGGCAAGTTTTCAGCTTGGATGGTTTGGCCTTATGCGCTGAATTGACTAGCCAGCTCAAGATAGTGAAATTAGATTCCTAAAGCCCAAACAAATAATGAACCAACTGCCACCCACGAATAGAGCATTTCTAAAATTTCCGTATCCTGAAATTTCCTAAAATACTGCTAATGAGGAATAACCACCAATGGGTTACTGAGAAACCCCTCAAAAGTAGAATAGACTAGTACTTATCTCAACTAGATGTCACCTATGTGATGAGTCAGCACCACCACCCACCATGCAAGATGGGAAAACCAGCAGCAGCCACTCACTCCCTAACTCCTCAGCCAGCTCTCACCTCACCTGTGTCATAGGTAGTTATCCTTCTATGCCACAGTGCTGTTTTGTTAGGTAAACTGGTTTATTGAGAGGGGTTATATATCACCTGTTGGACCAGATTATACCATTTTTGATTTGTTTTCTCTTCTTTTAGGGATTCAAGACTAAAACCAGTGAAAAGAAGTATTATTTATAATAAGAAAAAAGGAGGACAGGCTTTGCTGAGCACTTTGCTTTATTTAACATTTATTCATTATTACTGATATTGAAAAAGGTTCCTGGAGTTTATCAAGATATTGTAGGGCAGATTTTGAAAGGTATACATGATGATTTTTAGTTGCTGCTGAAGAGAAGAAGTGCTATGAATACTATCAGAAAAGTATTTTATGGCTAGCTAATCTGTAGGATTTAACCAGACAAACATCAGTGCTATGAGCCAGTGATGTTGCAGTTTTACTATAGTTATCCATGGGACACTTTTCCATGTACGTGAAAATAGCCATATGTAGAAGCAGACTGTGCATGCATATGAAGTGACTTTACTGGGAGATTATTTTTACATAAGTTACCTCATAATGAATCTATACCATATAATCAACAAAAAGAACTATAGCCATATATGTAATGTGATAAAAAAAAAAAAAAAAAAACACCGGAATGTTCTTCCTTTCTTTAAATGGGAGAACTTGTTCTTGAAAAAAATGTTTCTTGTTTCGAAATACTGTTATTAATTCTATTTTAACCATGGATATTATTGTATATTTATTTTCCTTATGTAGGGCATGTACAACTATTTAAAATTAAGATATTAAGAGTATGGACAGGATCATATTTATGTCTCTGGCAATAATAAAAACACATGCTGTAATGAATAATTATATAATCAAAATTGGATGTGTTCAATATTCTGTCAAATGTTGTGTTGCTTATGGAAATTTCACTGGTTGCAAGGCTGGCTGGTTAAATTGAATCTAATCTATATTTTGTCAGTGGTATGTCTATTGTTCTATTTTTTTCTTTTTGTGATTGTTTTGTGATTTTGTCTTACTGGTCTTTTAAAAAAGCACCCTTATACTTTTTGATAAGTGTTGTAAGATCGTTTGTATTCATCTGAGTAAGCATCAACTCAGACAGATGGGACCTCGGTTTCATAACTCATTCGAAGGACAGCATACTCAGGTGTGCAACACTGCTGTTCTGATATCATTGCAGTGTGGGTATTGAAAAAATTAGTCCAAATACCTTATATGAGAATAGAACCCACAACCTTCTGGTCTTCATCACCAAAGAGCTTTATCGAGGTTAGGCACAGCTGCTTTGAATCAGCTACCAAGTGAAGCGGCATGACATACTTCAATTATTTAGAGACAACCTACAAGAACAACTGTTTAAGGATACAACTGTTCTTGCTTCTGTGACAATGGCAAGTCCTTACAGCTCACACGTAATGACAACTTTCTCATAAATACATACTTTTAACATTTGACAGCTGGTTGAATGCCCACCTTAATTGTACATACTGTAAATAATAACACATGGACTTTTAATTGTAAATTAAGTAAACGTATTGTCTCTGCTTTATTACTGTACTATGTAGAAATCTATATATTCTTGTTTATGTATAATTTTCTGTTTGTGTCTTGCATCATGGTACCCAAGTTGTGGCTGAAAAGGATCTGTTGATCAGACCATTTACCCCATTATGAAACTGAAATAAAGAAATAAATACAGGTGAGTGCATGGTTTTGTTGAGCCACTGACACTTATTAGGGGTGAACCTAGACAACTGAGTTCAGGTATGGTATCAGATATTCCCTACGCACACTTTAATATAGTCTACATGGTTCCCAAGGAAACTGGCATGTCTCTGAATGACTTGATTCACTGTGGGTAAAACACAGAGAAAAGAGAATCTGTCCTTCCTGGAAAAAGTGGAGTTTTTTTAATAAGGGAAAGAGGAAGTTAGGGATGTACAGCTTAATACAAGACTAAACATACAAGGAAAGAACAAAAACAAAGAGAGCAGGATGGTCAAATGTGGATTGAGAGGCTATTTGAAAGGTATGCTTTTTACTGAGGAGGGAGTAACCTAAGATGTGAGAGCAAATATGAAGCATATCCATGGGTGTTACCTCATTCCCTTTAAAGCTGTTCAACAAGGATAAAAAATTCAATAATGCTGGAAGGTAACCATTTGACATGTCTGGACCTGCAAGAATGAGTCCCAAAACATGGAGAATGAATGGCAGAAAAAAATGGCCTTACATATATTAAATCAGAGATGGCCATTTCTCAGAATATTCCTTTTCTCCAAGGTATGGCAATCTCAGTTAGTATATATTAGTTTAGTGTATGTGTGTGTGTGGGGGGGGGGCTTGCCCCTAAACTGAAGGGGTGCTTCACCCTGAAAAAAAAAGAAGTTTAAAGAAGAGCAATGTTCAAAATGTGCTCTTCTTCTAAAGTTTTTATCATTTTTTTTTTTTTGGTGTGCCTGCACTCAACATTTTGAGTGCTGACATTTCAATAAGGGTGATATGTTCTGATCCTTTTTAGGGGGCCAGAGAGATTAAAATGTTCAGATGCAGCATACTGTATGGCATTTTTAAGATTGAAGCTCCTTTTACCCGGAAGTATTGTTTCTTTTTTCTTTTTTGTAGGTAGATTATCAGAGTTCCTAAAGGGAAAAAAAATATTTCCGACCTGGGCCTCAGAGGCCAAATCCATAATAGCAAATGAATGGAAGTCATGTGTTAAAGTTTGGATGCATCCTCTACTATTTAAAGCAATGGTCTTTAGACATTTAGGGGGATTCAATAAAGCTTACACAATAATTTTTACTGTGTGTGAGCTGGGTCACGATACACATACGGCTATAAAAAATTTTCAATTCATTAAACTCCATGTAGCAGCACACAGTGGCGCACACTCACGTGCAAATATGGAAACTTCCATGGCATGCAAATTACAGAATAAGTAGCTTAATGTTATGCTAATGAAGCAAATCAACCCAGTGGAGGAATTCAACAACATCTAAAGCAACTGTATAGACTCCGTGTATTCCAAAACATTCCGAATACAGCCACGTAAAGGAGTCTACATGGAAACAAGAGCAAGTAAAAGCTCTTACATTTGTACAGAATTGCCTTTAACATGTAACACCACATATATTCTGAACTAATTACACAGTGTGGATGTTAGAAAATCAGTGTAACAATCATAATAATTCCATTTTAAGTGCCATGACATAAATGCAGCTTCCCTCCACCACCTCCAAATGAAAAATATACTAGTAAGTAATACAGGCTGCTAAAATGTGTAAACCTATATGAAACAGAGTATGATACTGTAATGTAAGCATATGCAGGATGTAGCTGATGGATTACAATACTGGCCTGCCATGCAGTTTCCCTGCCTACATGGCTACTAACCGGATAGATTCTGGGCTGACAGCACAGTGAAGATGTAAATGAGGTCAAATCTAATTAGAATTGTTGAATCTCAAAAAAGTGTAACCATGTAGGGATGTTCACTTAGTGTAGGTATTTCCACAGAGTTTGTGTTGAAGGTATGGAAACAGTGAATGCTGACATCAAGGGTGTGTGTCAGGTTATACTTGACGAGGTGAACATGTAGGTTTGTGAAGGGTGAAAGTGGATGTAAGCAGTGCACAATTCCCATGTTCTGTGTCATCCTCATTATTTGTTTGTTAAAATTTGTGGTCTCTGTCTGATTTACCTTTTTTTTTACATTGCCATTGTTTATGTGATATGGTGTATAGCGCAACCACAAGAAACAGAGGAATGAATGTCAGGTTTCTCTGTGTTATTATGTAACTATTCCTGTGGCAGCACATGCATGTGTTAAGGCTGGAAAATAGATGGTCCAGGATTCAACTACAGAGTGCACAACCTTTCCTTTACTTTTTATGGTCCATATTTGCATGATGTCATGAGAACAGAGGAAATATCAGTTTTGTCTATGCTTACCTTATTTATGGGAAGGTGCATGGAGGTGCACATCATGCACTAATGAGCAAGCAACAGGTGTGTTTAATAGATGATAGTTATAGCATGAGCAGGTGAACTGCATGTTAATCAACAAATCCAATATGATGCTGCTATTCAACAATGTACAGTATAAAGAATCCATGTAGGTTCCATCCTGTTTTCCTTTATCCTTCAATACCATTGGAGCAGAGACAAGAACATTTTAACTGCACAAGGCTAGGGGCTGCCGCAGCTATTCTCTGCATGTGGTAGAGGCAGAGGCTAATGCTGCTGGTGCTGCTGCCAATAGACCGAGGCCAAGAAGGAGAAGAGTGTTCAGGCCCAGGTTAACTTTCCAGATGCTACAAGAGCTGGAGATTGTGCAGCACTACAGGGTGGACAGAAACACATCACAAGAACTCTGTGAGCTCTGCTACTCTCAACTCAGAGCCAGAATCAAACAATGGAAACTCATCCCAGTGGAAACTAAGGTATGTGTAACCCTTAGAACATTAGCTACTGGTACCTTTCAAAGATGAACTGGGGACATAATGGGTGTGTCACAGGTATCAGCCTCCACGATCCTCCACTGATTTCTGGATGCTATGCTCATACATACAAGTGAGCACATATTTGTCTCCTGTACTTCTGAAGTGAGGACCAGCAATATGGAACCTGTTTTACCATGTAGCACAATACCCTGAAGTACTGGTTGCCATAGATTGCACTCATGTACACGTTAAGGCACCACCTAGTGAGCAGGGTAAAATCTACATTAATCGCAAGGGATACCACTCCATCAACTTCCAAGTTGTGTGTAATGCCCAGGGAATTATCTTGAATGTGTGTGCTGGCAACCCTGACAGTTATCATGACTCCCATATCTGGCACAGATCACAGCTGTACCAGATATTTGCTAGAGGGGACATCCCACAAGGACATTTACTGGGGAATGCTGGCTATGCCCCAGAACCATAGCTGAAGATACCCATCAAAAGTGCACACACACCCATGGAAGACCTCCATTATAATTCACACTCTCAAACTAGAAAGATCACAGAGCATGTGTTTGGGCTTCTGAAGTCATGGTTCCGGTGCCGAGATATATCTGGCGGAGCCCTGCCGTATTATCCATACACATGCACACAAATATTTACATTATGTACTATGCTCTATAATCTGATCCTGTGGAAACAGCTGCAGCAGGATCAGCAACGGGAAGGGACACACATCCCCCATCAATGCCTAGGTCACCACAGCCACAGTCAGAGGAGGACTCAGAGGACCCCCCCCCCCCCGATGTTATCCCTGTAGGCAGATGTAGCCTAGGTATGCTGAGTAAACTCTTGCATTGGCTAAGAGACAATGCATAGCACATTCACTGACCACCTAGGGACCTAATACCTTTCTCCTACTCATATACATATAGTAAAATTGATGTCAGGCAACTCACACAACCTTTAACTCCCCATGTATTAGCTGTGTACTGCTTGTGTCAGACAGAGTCAGCCCTGAACTGAAGGTGTATCAGCTGCTGCATTTGAAAGGTAAGTCCTAAACCTAGAGTTTATTCTTTAATAATATTATTGCATATCCTTGTATTTCTAACTTAAAAACAAAAAAGTCTCCAACAAATGCAGAAACCAGCCACTAATACGCTTAACGCTAGAATTTATTAAAAGCTCAAAAATCAGCGTTTTCGCTTCCTGTATCAGGTCGCTTCCTCAGAGAGTTATAAAATAGCGCGAGACAGCGCTTTAAATAACAAAGCCACAAAATAAAACAAAGTACGTACAACGTGCTACACAGTTAATCACCTTACTATGTGACATACTTTACATCAAGTGTACACAAACACTACCAAGTACATTGAGATAGTACAATAAAGTATGTTGATTAAACTGAGTAAAATATAATATATTATATTAAAATAATATTAAAATAATGGTATACATAAACATTTATGAAACACCAAAAGTATATGCAAAACGCTGATTTTTGAGCTTTTAATAAATTCTAGCGTTAAGCGTATTAGTGGCTGGTTTCTGCATTTGTTGGAGACTTTTTTGTGTTACCAGTTTATCTTTCTTTCTTTCGTGTATTTCTAACTTGGTACAATAAGCAAGTAAATAGAGGTGGATTTGTACAGAAAGTACCTTAACGTGTGACACCAGACACTTATTTTACTTACATTTGTCCATTAGTAATTAGTAGGCCACAGGTATGAAAGATTCACATGGTCATACCTCTGAAGAATTCTGATGTTCCATGCATGGCCTCGGTTTAGCACCATACCTTTGTACTTGTAAATCTTTAAAGACAGAAGTTAGAATGTGATAATACACATTGCAATTTTGGACATCATACTTGTTTGTGTCATAACGGTAACTGAACTTTGTCCCCACCCCAAAAGAGGAATATACCCTTGTTCCTGCCATAGCAGTCTATGCTACCCCCCAAAAATTGTATATGTGTGTTTCTGCCATCGGATCTGGACTTTATTTTTGGCAGCTGCATATCAAAAGACTAAACTTCTACTTTTCCTCCCCAAATCTCTGTCTCATCACAAATCCACATTCACTGTTACATCCCTAAACAACACAATCATTAAGGCTGAAACCCATACTAAGCTTCTCAGTGCCATTATAAATGACCAACTAAAGTTTGACCTACGTGTATTCCACTATATTAAGAAAACTCATCAAAAATTAGGCCTATTGTACAGAAATAAAAAGTTCCTAACTATTGAGTCATGACAGACACTTGCCCGTACTTACCTTCTTCCTAACCTTTTTCATAGTTCTCAAATTCTAACCAACCTGCAATGTAATGTCCTCACAAAACTTGAAACTACCTACAATAAAATAGATTCACATCTAATAACCCAACAAGGTAACATCACTATCTTGCTCTTTAGTCTTTAAATTAATTAGAATTCCCTCACCATCTTCACCTTTCACAACTTACCCTCATTCGTTTCATCATGCACAAGCCCTCTTCTTGCCCTAACATCTCCACTTTAGCCTCTGTCTACACCCCCATCAAACTTTAAGGAGTTATGATCAATATAATCTAGAAATCTACAAGCCCAAAAGCTCTTTTGACAAAAACTGTATAGCTATTTACCAGCCCTTTCATGGAACAAACTTCACATCTATCTACGAAAAGTAAACCAGACTCATGACTTCAAGAAAGCTCTAAAATATTACCTAAATACTACTTGGGCATGTCATTGTAAATATCATACTTGAACTCTCTACCCTCTTCTGTAATCCAAGTCTCATTCTCTTCTTACTATGGGCCAGATTCAGGAAGCCTCCGTGTAAGAGTTATAACTCTTACACGGAGGCTGCAGTGAAACTGTGTGATGTCAGCATGTCATGCATATGCATGAGGTGCATAAGGCATGCTGAATCACACTAGTAACTCTTACACGGTCCGTGTAAGAGAGTAGGGGGCGTGTCTGTAGGCTAAGCCCTGCAAGCGGACACGCCCCCGGAAGACTAGAATGGCTGAAAGTAAACAGCCACGAGAGAGGCCATGGAAATGTGCATAAACACACTACACAACACATGCCCCGATAGACCATCACTGTATAAAGTGAAGAGATGTAATAAAATTAAATTAAAACCTTTTTTTTTTTTAAAAACCCCGTAAATGTTTGCTACTGTGTGCGCCCGTGTGCATGGGTGTGCTACTAGCGCAATCACAGTTAGCAATCAGTGGAAAAGGATATAAGAACTAAATATGCAAAGTAAGCCAAGAAGTAATAGCTTAGCGGTAGAGTTGCCGGCCTAAGAGTAGGCAGGCAGGGTTCGAGCCCCCACAACAACCTTTTTTTTTTTTTGTAAATAAGCACTAAAAAGCCCCCTGACAGTATTGTACACATGTAAATGTATTCCCTTTTGTAAAATGGAATGAAACGGAGCATATATTCTGAAGTAACACAATAACAAAAATAGTCAGAAATTTATTGATAGGTAAGCTGCTGTGAGACGGAGTGCCCGTAGCTGAGTAGTGTTTAAAAAGCTGCAAACTGCGTGCTTGTTGCTAGGCATCGGTTTAACAGAGTGAAACTGTTTGAAACTAGCTGTGCTTAGCTGAACATGTGTGTCACTAGCCAATTAAGGTTTATCCCAGCGCACACCGTTTGCGCGACGCTCCCACAAGCTAACTGCCAGTGCGCATGCGTTAGCTCTGCGCAAACGAGCGCAGACCTGGTTTTAAGTGCTTAAAAGTGCTTTTGGCATGTTTGATTGACAGGTCTCAACTCATTTCTGTCAGGAAAATCAAAAATCAGTTGCCAGATTCGAACCCAGGATACCATGCACTAGACTCAAGGTACTAAACCACTAAGCCATGACAGCAATACCTAAAAGTGCAGAAATAGCATATATATGGGATAAAATCCAGAATGGAGCATGATAAAGCATTTTCAGTGAAGTAGATACAATTCCAAAACGGCCAATCAGAGAAATGTGCAGGAAAATTGGCATATATAAGCCCCATAGGTGGGAATACACAGCAGAAACGATTGTAGATCAGAGCTGCAGTCAGAATGAGTGGAGTAGGTGAGGGACGTTGCTTTTGAGCACAGCGTTGGGGCGTTGAGGAGTCCAGATACATGGTCTGGCTCCTTGTCCACCATCATGAGGCCCAACTCATGCAGGGCCAGGTCTCATGGGGAGCATATAGGGCAGAGGCATGGGACCAGTTGGCTCGTGATCTGACCAGTGCTACTGGCATTCCACGCACTGGTGAGCAGGTCCGTCACCACCATGCGGACTTGAAATGACGCAAGCAAGACCAGTTGTCCGAATGGATCCAGGAGGCCCGGGATATGCCCAATGCCCCACTACTGAGTAAGTTACATTTTACTTATGTATGTAAGGATTTCAACTAGCTGATACCATGGAGATGTGTAGTCCAATATTACTTCTTTGTATTACAGCTGCAGGTGTCCGCTCTTCGAATCGCGAGATGCATGCCCGTAGGCTGGTGCGGATGCGCCACCGTGCAGGTTAGTAACCCCACCCAGTACTTGTAAATAAATATTATACTGTAGCATGTATCAGAACACTGCAGTGTATTGATTAAAAGTAATATAATGTGCAAGCAAGATTTGAAAGTCTGCAGGTATGGCTGCAACAAGTTCATCAGTATGCAAGTGTAACTGGAAATATAATTGATAGAATCAAACAGTGCTGTCATACAGATGTCCCACCATTAATTAAATATAGTGTAACCTGCAGTAGTCTCAAGAGTACAGCTTCAGAATCTGAGGTAGTCACATGTGAGATATATCACCTGTTGAAATGCTGAATCATGACAGAAGTGAGGCTGTTGGAAAGTGTTTGAATCACCACTAGTCTAACATGTGAACAAAGCCTAGAAGTAGCAACCTGAACTGTGAATTTGCAGGAAGTGTGAGACTGACAGAAAGGGTCATGTATGAATAAATAAAGTAGTAATAACCCCGGAATATATTAGCCCCAGTGTGTTTCTACAGAACTAAATGCATGTGGGAAGTACAACTTAATATACCAAACTGATTTCAGTGTGTCAGAATCTGGAATGTCTAGCCAAATGCTGTATATGGTGATCACAGTAAACAATTTGCAGCTGGAATGAATGATTATCTGACAGACTAAACAGCCATAGTTGTCCCCTGTCCTGTCATCAAAGTGTAGCAGGATGATGTATCTGATCAGATTCAAAATAAGTAGGATAGTGATGTATTTGTAACAGGTGTAGCTTGACAGTCAAATAAAATTTATTTTGAAACATCAGCCTCAACTTAATTGTGTACCTATTATAAATGTAAATCAATATGTAACATATGAATGTGTCATCACTTTCTATCTCCGCCCAACCCTATAATTCCATATAACAACACCCACTAAATAATGGTATGTAAACATTTCATTAATCATGGACATTTGTCCGTTTCAAAAATATATATGCATGTCTGTTCGTGCATGTGCCCTGTTCATACCTGCAAATCTGATGGCCTGTTGCCATTAATCAACCCTGCATGTTGTTTGACTGTGTATTTTTGTTCAAATAATGCATGTGATATTGATATGTCCCTTGTTCAATGGTGTTAATATCTGGGTGTTTGTTTGATGGGAATACCAATGCATGCTGTTACAACTAATCTGAATGGAATACAATGCCACTAACCCAAACTAACATAACTACTCACAAACCTAGAACGCTTGGGAAGGCAGGTCCCAGCAGACCCACCTCTCCCACCTCAGCTGGTGACTGCACCTGGCACTAGTGCCCAGGCCGGACCCCCCTCCGGTGGCCCTGTGCCACCTTCGGGTGGAAGTGCTGCAGGGGATGGGGCCTGTCCCCCCTCTGCAAGTGTGGCCGGAGGGGTTCGTCCACTCACCCTCCAAGGTGTCCGGTCTGTGGTGCGAAGGGAGATCCAAGACACTGTTCTTGGGCCCCTACACCAGCTCGAGGCTCGTGTGGCACAGCTAACGGCCCCGGTCGTTGCCCCGCCTACACAGCCCCCAGCACAGCCCCGTCCTGGGCTGTGAAGGAACAGTGGCAACTGCCTATGGGTGGGGATATCAGTTCCACTGTTGCCATCTGTGGGCTCATGCATCTTGGAAATCCCAACCTCCGTCCCGTCAATTGTGTAACCCCGCCACGTGTGTCATACACCGCCCCTGTATGCGTCTTGTCTGTCTTGTCTGTTAACCTACCCAACCTACCTCCCCAGCTATACCGACTTCCTTCAACTGACATACCACTCTCACCTGAAAAAAATAAAAAGGGCACTCTGTACCCACAAAAAAATTACGCCCCATACATAGCTGTCCATGTCACACACATGTCTGCTTGACATTGAAACAGTTAATTACAATTGGCTCTACAACAACTATTAATGTTGTCCTGACACCTCTCTCAGGGGTGAAAGGTTTCTAATGTCTCACCAAAATACATGGAAATGCACAGCTGTTGCTGCCAAAGACATGGGCATCTATGGGCCTTACCTACATCCCTCCTGCAAATCCCACGCTTGTTTCCCTACTGTCTTACCCTCTTTGTGACCCCTTTTTCACCACTTTCCTGTCACCCCTTTTTCTTTTCTTTCAAAGAAATTAGCGCGGGTGTGCGCTTGTGTTAGCGGAGCTCACCGCCAGTGCGCATGTGAGCTCAGCAAACGCAAGCAGACCTGGTTTAAAGTGCTTAAAAGTGCCTTTATGGCACTTTGATTGACAGGTCCTGTACTCAGTTTGAAAGTTTGCTAAGAAAAATAAATTCCCACTGTCAGTCTCGAACCCAGGACCTTGGCAACATTAGTCTGTATGACCTACCACTAAGCCATACTTGCTTTACAAGAGCACACTGCTAAAATAAATATAACATGTAATAGTAGGAATCAGTATAAAGGCAATATAGGAGATGTACTATCTAAAGCATGTCAGGTAGGGTTTTAATGGCCAAATTACTGGATTCCCATACTAGTTCAGTGTGAACAGAAACAGCCCTGCTACCTGTTAGCTTGTACATAATAATGTAAGGTAATGTACATATGTGAAGGTATGTATATCTACACATACATATATATAAATATATATTAATACATATGAAATATAGTCGTAGGTCTCAGTAGCCATACACACTCACTACAGGAAACAGTGAACATAATTGCAGCAACCTGAATCTGCAACACAGCCTGACCCCTGTGTGACCCCTGTACTCAGTTTGAAAGTTTGCAAAGTAAAAAAAATTCCCACTGTCAGTCGCAAACCCAGGACCTTGGTAACAGTAGTCTGTATGACCTACCACTAAGCCATGCCTGCTTTGCAAGAACACAGTGCTAAAATAAATATAACATGTAATAGTAGGAATCAGTATAAAGGCAATATAGGAGATGTACTATCCAAAGCATGTCAGGTAGAGTTTTAATGGCCAAATTACTGGATTCCCATACTAGTTCAGTGTGAACAGAAACAGCCCTGCTACCTGTTAGCTTGTACATAATAATGTAAGGTAATGTACATATGTGAAGGTATGTATATCTACACATACATATATATAAATATATATTAATACATATGAAATATAGTTGTAGGTCTCAGTAGCCATACACACTCACTACAGGAAATAGTGAAGATATATGCAGCAACCAGAATCTGCAACACAGCCTGGCTCCTGTGAGACCTACTAAGCCCTTTAACTGCTTAAAGGTGCCTCCAGCACTTTGATTGATAGGCCCTATACTCAACTCAAAAGCAGAATATGAGCATACTAGTAGGCCCTACCACAAGACCATTGTAACACTAGTCTGTATGACCTACCACTAAGCCATGACTCTCATGCAGGAATATAGTGCTAAATAAGTGGAACACGTAATAGTATGAATGAAGATAAAGGCAATATAGTATGTCTACTACCCAAAGCATGTCATGCAGACTTTTATAGTCCCAATTACTGGGTTCCCATACTAGTGTAGTGTTACCAGAAACAGCCCTGCTAATTGTTAGCTTGTACCCAATAATGTCAACTAATGTACATATATGAAAGTATGTATATGTACACAGAGATATATATATATATATATATATATTTATATAGCAATACATATGACATATAGTTGTAGGTGTCAGTATGCATACACACTCACTATAGGGAACAGGCAAGATAAATGCAGCAACCTGAATCTACAACACAGCATGAAGCATGGTAGATGTACTAACCTTCACACTCACAAAACACTGTCAACAGCATACCAGCATGGTCCACGCCCTACAATCTGAAAGGGCAACGCCTATCTCACATACCCTTTTATAGCAGTGTCCTGAAATCACAGTGAGACATGCAATCAGTACACACCCAGCTGCATGCAATTAGCAAATGCTGCCTTACAATTGGTGCAGAGGCCATCACATGGACCTATGCAGATACCTACAAAAGCAATGAGTACCCACACTACACTCATGCAATACATTCATTGCACAAAACCGACAGAGAAAGAGAGAGAGAGACAGAGAGAGAACAAAACAGAACAAAACAGAAATAAAGACAGCCAGCAGCAAAACCAGCAGCAGCAGCAGCAGCAGCAAACTTCAAGCAGCACCAGTGACACACCAACAGCTGCCACAAACACAGGTAATGCAAAGTAGCAGGTTAATCCTGTGTATACTGTGACACCTCCAAATGTATCATACTTCACTATCTATAGGTATGTCCATGAGATAGGTTGTGTGTACATAGTCATGAAATATAAACATATGTAATATTGTTGTACATGTGGGCCATAACTAACACTTCCATAGCTTAGAACACAAGGCCAGTTGTGCATATGATGCAGTAGCTCCCAGGGTCAGTAGAGGTTCCTCCTCATTGGTGTGGGACCACTGTGTATGTATGGCACTGTTCAGGTACATATCCTGTAGTATGGCCAGGGATTAATATCAGTCTGTCATGTGGTGCTATGTCCTCCAGGGGTGAATGTAGCACACATCCAGGGATACCATTTCGTAACAGTGATGATATGTGTTCTGCAATGATGAGGGTGGCTCTCACCTGGACATGTGAGAGGATAGGGAGGTTACAGTCATCTGGGATAACTAATAACACGTGTGTAGGACAATGGGGGGGGGGGGGGTACCTGCACCTAAACTGTCTGCAACAATGTTGGCAATATCTGTGCATTTTGTGAATGTGAAGCATCTTAACACTGCAGACAACAGATGCCTTCCCGTCATGTGAATCTGCCCTGTGCTGCAGTAGCCTCCTACTTTTGTTATACAATATGCGTGTATCTGTAGTCCACTGGACAGGATTAATAAGTGGTGTGCAGTTGTTCTGGGTTAGATAACTGTGTGCACAGTACATGCAGTATGTGGGATGTCTGTGGTACGCATATGCAAAGGTGCTGGCGGTGTGTGTTGTGGCTTCCACTGGCCCAGTGGGCTGCATGGATAGCATCACTGTCATAACTACTGAATAACTGTGTAATAACATGCATACATAGCAAGGTAGTGTACTGTGCTTGTGGTGTTGTTCAGATATGTATATCCAGGCTGAGTAATGTGTGTCCACATCACAGGGTTGGATGGCAGCACACATCCAGTATGTATGGATGAACACCCAGAATGTGTCAGACGTGTCACCTGTGCAGAAGTATCTGGCCATTACCTGTGCATCCCCACAACACACACACATGCAACATATGGCAGATGTACTATAGCAGTACACACATGTTCATAGGTTCATACTAGGCTATCTGCCGAGGGCATTTACAAGCCTAGCCCATCGTTTTGTGGCTTACGCCACCCCTTTAGTATGGGGAACCATACCCATTATTTTGCTGTGCCTCTGTCGAGCAGTGACACGGAGGTAATCCCTGGGGTATATCTGCGATCTCCCATCCATTGGTCAAGATTTCTCTTGAACAAGGCTAGCGAGGTGCTCTGCCTCACATATACCGTGATTTTGTTCCACAGCATAGGGAGTCTTTGGGTGATGAATCTATCCCTACAGCATGTCCTATTAATAGCCGTGTCGAGGTTTAAGTCTCCCGCCCTTGTGGCTCTGATGGATCTAGGTTTTTTAGATGAAGCATATTCATCAAATCTGGGTTTGACATGGCCTTGTATGTTGGGCAAAGGTCACCTCTGAGCAAGCGGTGGCGACTGAATAGAACATACATGGACATGCTGGAGGGGCAAATTCCTAACTGAGAGGCTCCCTTCACTCTGTAATGAGCTCGAACAGTTGAGAATGAACAGTTCATAGGTTCACACTAGGCTATTTGCCCTAGGGCATTGGTAAGCCTAGTAGAATGTGTTTGTCTTTTGCCACCCAATCACATCTTATGCTGCTATGCCCTTGTCCGACTTTAGTATACTTTGCCTCTGTCTAACAGCGACATAGAAGTGATACCTGGGGTACAACTATGATCTCCATCCACTCATCCAGATTCCTATGGAAGAGAGTCAATGAGGGACTCTGCCTAACCAGTAGTGTGAGCTCATTACAGAGTGAAGGGAGCCTCTCGGTTAGGAATATGCCCTCCAGCATGTCCATGTATGTCAGTGCTGAGGTCCAGCTCTCCTGAGCATGTGGCTGTATGGGACTCTGATTGCCTGAGGTGCATCACGTTCATTACTGCTAGGTAGGACATGGCTGTATATGGCATGCACAGATTGCCTCTGGACAGGCAGTATGCCACTGAGTCCAGCTGGATTCACTTTACCTGGGCAGCATATGACATCTGTGTGAGCCATTGCATCCCCTTGATGATGTACTGTTGTCCTGTACCAGTTGCTGTAGGTGTCTGGTTAGGTACATCCCAAAAGGTGCATTGTATGCAATTATAGGCCTGATGATGGATGAGTACAGAGGCACAATGACCTCCCCTGCCATACATGTGAATCAGTCATGATTAGCTGGGCTATATAACATGTCTGTCAATCCACGTTGGCCATGTGGTAGACAAATGACAGACCGCTACCATGTTTCTTCCCCAGGTCCCCAACTACGTCTTCTGTACTCAATGGCCTAACACCTATGTTGTACTGTGCCACAAATGTCGGGGCGTGGGAATCTGCATTAAATACTGATACTCCCCCTCCCTTGTTCAAGTGTTGTGGCCGACAAGAATGGTAACAGCTATAACGTGGTAGTACTGGTGTGCTCCTGTGAAACCTGAAACAGGTTCATGTTACTGCACAGATATCGATGTCCAGAATGCTAGGTAGGGTTTTGGGTGCGTGCATCCTTGGGTCTAGACGTCCAGTGTTGAGTAGCATCACTCTTACTTCCTCATCCTTTGTGATACAAATGGATGTGGGTTTGCCTTATGAGCCTTGCCTAATACAGGCACTATGGGTGTAGCAGGAGGCTCCGCCAAATGTCAATAGGACTGTGGTGACAGGTGCAAGCTGTCCCTAGCAAAGCATACCACCCCAAGATGGCAGGCATTGGCACACCTGTGAATGACAACAGTATGTCAGTCAATTGTTGGAAGGGATCATCGTGCCTTGATATTGTGGCATTGTTCTAGGTGAGGGTAGGATGCTACTCAAGGTCAGGGTCAAACTGTCTCGGCTACGTGCTCAGAGAGCTCTGTAATGTCTCATGTCATGTAGTCCAGGGAGGAATGTGTCAGGCCATTCACAGCAGCATGGACATTGACTGAGTCATACCTGTACCTGCCTTGGGGTTACCTGACTGTTTGTGTTATGTGGCAGTTCATAGTGCCTGACAGGCTGCACACCGTGACCCTCACCTCGTTAAGCCTGGTGAACGTGATGTGAGTGTGCCTGATGATAGAGGCACCTAGTACAGGTGTATGAGGTGTGTTGTTAACTGTTAATGGCTGTGAGTGTTCAGCACATTGGCTTTGTGTGATATGTGTTGCACATGTTCGTTTATGTGGTAGTGGTTGCCCGGATGTCTGCTTAGGAGGTCTCTGCTGCATAGGCAGAGCTGTGGTCTGAGCCTACAAGTATGATCATGTGTGATCATGTGTTAGGTCCGCTGTTGTGGTAGGTCTACATGAGACTGGAAGTGTAGTGAGTGATCCCCTTTGCCACGTGACTGGTTATGGCGGTATTGACTAGACAGAGCCTAGCCTCCAGTCTGGTATATGGTTGCATCACTCACATGAGTTTGAATTTGTTGTTAGGAGGAGGGGGTTGTCTGTGTACATGCATCTGTTCTAACATTGTCTCTGGAGTACCACACTCACCATCTGGACTGAGGAGGGAACTGACAACTGACCTCTGGACATGCTAGAATACTATTGTGAACTCTGTAATCACTAATGACTGAAAACAAGGTCCAGTGGGGAGTGAGGGTGTACTGACATTACCTACAACTGCTGACTGATATAAAAGTGTCAGTGAGCAAATGCCAGGTAACCTAAGTGCAATGTGTCACAATGAAGTAAATGCAACAATGACAAGCAGTCACTTGCTGTCATGTGTAACATGGAAATACGTACAGTAAGCAATGCAGATAACAGTAGTGAGTCACAGATGTGTTGCAAAGATGTGTACTATGTGGATGTAGCATACCAGTGAAATAACAAGCTAACAGATAACAAGCATATAAACAAAGGTAGATGCAGGAGGCCTGGATGTAGTGTTTGCTACAACAAACAAGGTGTAGCAATGTCAGTAAGATACAGCTCAGATATGCAGGCACTATAAACCTGAAACCAGATGTCCCCAGCTATGAATGGCAGAGTACAGCCTATTGTCACACATGGGTGCAGACCACAAACCTCGTTAATGTTAAATAACTGGCCTGAAGGCCAACTGCCCATACCAGAAGTAATACACTTGTACACTGGGCCCACAATCAGCAGTTCCCAACTTCAATGGATGAAAGATATGTGTCCTGCCACCACAGTGCTTGCCACCAACCTCCCTAATGTAAAACAACTGGTCTGAAGGCCAAGTACTTAGTACAAATGACATAGAATGATAGCTACACTGTAATCAGGTTTTAACCAATCAGTAATAAGTAGAAGTTAACACTACCTGTATAGAATGTGTACCATGTATTGTTGAGATACTATGCTGATAACCTGTTTGTGTACCTTTCCAGATAGACATGGCACCTAAACGGAATCCTGCCTACTCTGCTGCAGAGGATGACATGATCCACCAGAGCCTGGTGCGTGACTATGCCATCCTGTTCTCACGCACCACCCAGAATCAGCAGGAGAGGTCTGCACTGTGGCAAAACCTTGTTAGCAGGATAAATGATGTTGGCATGCATGATAGGACATATGAGCAGGTGAGACATCACTGCAGTGATTTGATAAGAAATGTCCGCCAGCGTGCTGCAGATATCCGCAGGCAACAGGCTGCCACAGGTGGGGGGGTGGCCACATATCCCCCCTCACCAGACAGGAGGGGCTACTGCTAAGTGTTGTGGATCCAGCCCCAGAACAACAGCAACCATCATGCATCCTGATGGAGGTTGGATCCACACAGCAGCAAGACAGCGAGCGTGCAGGTAAGATGCCATATTCATTTATTGTTATTACTTTTACATTTGTTGACCCAGATAGTCTAGCTGGATATAAGTTCATTTTCAGTAGAGGCCTGTGGAGAAAAGCTCCACACATAACGTAATAAAGGCAGACAGACAAGTTGTCATTACAGACAGCCAACATAATAGAATTGTACACCAGCCTGTTAATTAAATCAACATACATGTAAGGAAGTCAAACAGTTTAGAGTCATACACAATGTACCATTGGTTTCAAAGCAATCCTACCTAAAGCATAATGGTTATGCAATAAGGCAAAAAGCCATATACATAATAGTTAGGGCTCAGAAGGGTAGAGAAGTAGAAGGAGTATGACAGATACAATGATATGGAAGAGGCAGGAGTCAAGAAGGGAAGTGAGGAAAAGAAGGAAGACAGTCAAGAGGAGGTGGGAGGGATGGGAGAAGTAGGTCAGAGCATAGAAGGACATCAAGGTGAAAGAAACAGGGTAGAAGCTAGTTTCTATGCACAATGAGGGGTTAAAGGTGAAGAGAGGGTAGGGAGAGGGACGTTAGCCTGGACTCCAAGAAGAACAAAGCCAGTGGGTTTGGAAGTACAGTTTGAGTTGACGTTTGAAGAGAGGTAAGGGTGAGATTAGAGTTAACTCCTGGTATGTACATATGACTGTTCTGTACGCTGTTACTTCATGCACGCATAAGGTGTGCATGTGGTATGTATCTGTCATCATGATATATATACAGACATGATGTGCAGCTGATGTGTATAAGGGAACTAGTGTACTACTGTACTGTATCATGTGCAAAATGAATGGCACACATGTGCCCACTGACATTACTCTCTTCACACTTCCAGGTCCCTCCCATGTAGCAATGAGGCAGGCCATACATGCTGGTGAGTCTTTTAAAATTATCTGTAAAACAATTTATAAAACTAGGAAGAGTAGTGTAACTCTGTAGTAGACATGCTGGTGACTGTGTTCACAATAACTGTAATTAACAGGTAGTAAATTGAGTAGTGTAACACGGTACTGATGTGTGTGTTTACTGTGGGGTGTGCATGTGTGCAAGTGTGCCTGTGCCCAAGTGTGCATGTGTGTTAGTGTCCATGAGTGCATGTGTCCATTTCTGAATGTGTGCATTAGTATTGAAGTGCATCTTTTCAAATATGTATTGAGACTGTAATCTGTGTTCCATGTTTTCCTCCCGTAGGTTCTGGTGCTGCTCTGGTGACCTGCAGCAGGGAACCTGAATCTTGTGCCCCAGGTACTGATGATGATGAAATGTCTGTAATGGTGCAGGAAGGTGTGTCTGGGTCCGCCATTGGTCAGCCAATTGACAGTACACAGCTTTGAACCCCGTCAATGTGCACAGTCATCCTGCCATTACATCCTTTGTCACCATTGTCCCTAGGTGATGGACAGTCAGCAGTGGGCATAGATCAGGGTAATGTGGTACCTGTGGTACATGCATCCTCACAAGGCAGCCATGTGCAGAGGCCTCCAATGGTACCACGCAGACAGTCGCCCATGGGTTCTCGTGGGGGCATCCGTGGCCGTACTGCCTCTGGCCGACGTGCCCAAGGAGGTATGTCAACCTCCACTATGTTTAGAACTGTCATGCAGGCACAGGCACGTATGGAAAGGTACACCAGACAGGGTCTGAGGGAGCTGAGAGCATGTCGCATAGCCATGACAGACGGCATGCATGATGTTGCGAATGCTATCCGTAACTTCACAGATGTCGTTGACAGACGTTGTGGGGGCATAGAACAGCTGCTCCACAACCAGATGTCCATGGGCCAGGGCGATGGTGTGCGTTTGCGGCGTCGACGTGGCCGTATGCCAGCAAGAGCACCAGCTGGCAGTGGCCGTGGACGACAACAGGCCCACTCGCGCGCCTCAAGTGCCAGCACCAGCCCCAGCAATGCTGGGTCTGTGCTGTCATCCAGATGCCCCAGGAGACCACGTGCACGTGGCTCTGGACAGTCCCAACAGGGAACTGTGTCCAGTCAACACACCCCTGCTTCCGATGACAGTACCCAGTCTGGGTTAGTACCGGATACGGCCCGTAGCACCCTGCCAGGCACAGGTACCGTGTCTGTGCCCACAGACACTGATCTGGATGACCTGACAGGTGCAGTCTGTGGCTGTCCACAAAACCCTGTACATGGCAGCCATTATGTGGGACTGTGTGCGTGCTTACACACATGCAGAAACCTGGAAACCTAACACCTAGGGCAAACACATACACACACACACTGCACCAACAACTTTCCACCCTGTACTGCTGCCCCTCACAAACACACATACACACACATGTCAATTGGTGTTACCAGTGGCGGCTTGGGCATACCTAACCCACACCCTGTGCATATGATGACACTGTGCCACCTCCTGCATACTACAACATTGGTGCAGGTAAAGGTAAACACGTTGCTGATGCACAGGGTGACTACATAGATGTGTATAAGTAGTAACATGTTGGTAACTGTTGACTGTTGCAGTATAAATGTGTGTATATCCCAGCAGTCCTGCTGCAGTAACTGTATGAATGTCCTCAATTGTTATCTGCACCCATACTACTTAACAAAGTGTACCAGCTGCACACCATCACATGCTAACATTGACTATGGCAATGCGCATCTTGTGCTGTTATGTAGATTCAGCTACATGTATCTGTTCTGTCACACATGCATCTATACACACCCTGCTACCCACACAGATGCACACTCTCACCTGCCATTCCCATTATTTATCACCCTACATGAGTAGCTGTTGATACATGACAGGTACACATTTCAGAAGTGCACTATGTTGTTTACTACTGGCATCCCCTTCTCTACCTGTACTCACAGGGTTCAGGCAACCTCATCAGTTGGAAGATGTAATGTGCATCAGGTACTGTAGTACCCTGATTGCCACAGCAAACATGTTTCCCATAATGGAAATGCACACACAGACACATCCCACATCCACACACTTGCCACATTCAGGCTTCAGAACACTATCTAGGTATATTCGGTACATGTGCGTGTTACAGTAGCATGTAACACTATACTGAGTACTGGCAGTTACTTGTCTGTTGTCATGTTGTCTGTATAGAATAAAAGAATTGTTTGATTATCCTACTCCGTTTTGTGGACATTACTTGAAGAAGTGTTACCTTACATGTGTTATCAGTACCACCACCTTCTGTTTTGTAGTTTTGTTTGTATAGGGTGCTATCAACATCACTGCTTGTTAAGGGTAATGACCAACCTGCAGTGCATAGCCCCATGTGGCAAAAGCCACATCCCACCCCATCATTGTGCACACACACTAACCCCACCAACAGTAAAACACATACTTTCCATTTGCAAGATTCAAACCCATACCCAACTGTGCAATGACAGTAGAAAAAGACACATTAGCAGAGTGTGCTATTTGCAGTAGTTGGAGAGCTCCTTACTAATGCTGTACTTAGAGGGTGCTGACATCATCTGTGTGTAGGAGGAGGGATGTGCACCCTGTAGTGTGTTCTCCCAGTTGGCAAAAGGCAGTTAACCCTCCCAGCATAGTGCACACACATAAACCACACTCATACATTCCCTTTGCAGGATTCAAACCCCTATCTAACTACGTTATGACACTGAAGAAAGACGCATTAGCAGAGCGCGCTATGCAAATTATTTGAGGACTTTACTACAGGTGATATAGTTATACAGTCCTGACATAATCACTGTTTCAAAAGGGGGATCTGCATCCTGTACCATACTGTCACGGTTGCTAATAGGGACATTTCCACACACACACATCGATGTGTTGGTGGTTTGCATATGTGGGGATCCAGAACTCCAGTGTGATTAGTATATGGTTTGATTGCAACAATGAGGGATATACTCCCAGTGGTGAGCAGTTTGTACTCATGTTTGTAAAGATCAGCTCTACTATATCTGCCCCTCTTGTGGGAAGGTTGGTTACTTGTTCCATAGCCAAAGAATGTCCGATCAATGGGAACCTTAGAGCTTGGGTATTGTGGCTTGTGTAATGTTCACAGTCTATGTTTGGGTAGCTGGCATCACCCAGTATGATGGTGTTTGCAGAGTAATCTAAACTCTCCTATGTCAGCATGAAGGCTGTGTGGGAGACCTGAGTTTGAGAGGGTGCTGTAAGAGCTCCTCTGTGTCTCTTTCCATGTGGTCCAGGGAGGTACGTCCCAACAGGTAGCTGACTGTGACCCTCCCCTTGCTCTGTCTGGAGGGTGGCACGTCTGTCAACAGCTCATGTCAAGCAAGTGCACACCCCTCATAAATGATGTGGAAACCTTCAAAGGCCCAAGGCCTGTTGAAAATATGGACCAGACTGCAGATACCTGTATAGAGTCATTCTGTGGACACATTCAGGAATGCATGGATCATGAAGCCACATATGAAAGCATGACCCAATTCTCCAAAGTCAGATGTCCTGGGTGCCGGACACCAGCCATAAACACACTATACAATAGAAGGATGGCGCCACTACATGATACAACAACCTCCCAAAATGTGAAGGTACCACTGATGAGTATTGGATGACAACTACAGGCACCCATATGATTGTCTAAGGCCATCTTTGAGAGAGGATTCCACAAGCCACTGAGGATAATCACAAGGCTGCCTGTAGTTATGTTAGTAACCTGAGTGGTACTACCCAGATATGCTCAGAGGTAATACAATATGTCACACAAAATATAAAACACACAGACATTGCCATCATCCTAGTGGACAGGTTCAATGCTGCCTTCTCTCCCCCACACACCAAAGGGAACATATGTCTCGCAGCACAGTGCTTCCCCTGACATCACAGATGCTCAGGTAAGAGATGCCCTTCCCAAAGCAATAAACACTGCATCAATGGGACCAGACAGTGTCCCAGGCTGTGTCCTACATGAACCACAAGAAGAGCTACACCCAGACATAACACCACTGTTCAATCCCAGCCTTAATACACGATATGTGGCCAGAGAGTGGCATACAGCAACAGTGGTCCCTCAACATGCAGGTGGTGCTGTCACGGATCCTGGACACTACTGCCCCATATGTCTGACTAGCTTTGTCTGCAAAGCTATGGCAAGGATCATCATGAACCTCACATATCTAGATATTGTGGACCTACAGACATGTCACCATACACAGTTTGACTTTGTCAATGGCAAATCCTGCCTATCAAACCTGTTTGCTTTGTTTGAAACAGTCACCAAGGCCACTGTCAAGGGGTAGGAGGTCCACACAGCCTACCTGGACCTTGCATAAGCCTTGGATACAGTACCCCACTTGTGCATTCTAGGGAAGCTCACCAGTGTACATAATAACCTCTATGTCACTATGGGTATTGCACAGTGGCTCAAGGGCAGAACACACATGGTAGAATTGCTGGAGCCATGTCAGCCTCCAACCTGGTACAAGTGGTGCCCCACAAGGCACAGCCCTAGGAGCTGTCATGTTCATTATATATTTGTCATAGGTACAGGCCATCATGGAAGTACTGTGGCTCAGCAAGTCGCAGGTGACTGCAGACCAAACACCATAATCAACTCAACAGCTAACACACGCATCCTCCAAATGGGACTCTTGCAAACACACGACTTGTGCCACAGCCATGGCCTCAACGTGAATGACAGAAAGAGTATAGTCATCCCCTTTGTCAAACACTAAGTGACCACAATGTACCACATATGTGTTAATCCAGTAAGTGCAGACCAAGGAATTCTGGACCTTGGGGTACGCAGGTTGATAGCATTCTACCATTTGACAACAACATGGACAAAGTGGTTAGGTAAGCATGTTATATGGGCCACATCATCATGGGATCCACATGTAGGCCAGTGGAGGACATTGTGCCCCTTTACTCATCCCTCATCATGCCCATAATTGACTATGATGAACCTGTCGGCATGCACCTTACCAGACACCTGCAGCAACTGGGGCTACCACATATGTACCTCAACAAGGGGATCAAAGTGCTCAAACAGATGCCACATACTGACTGGTTAAAGTAGCAGCAGCTCTACTCAGTGACATACTGCCTCTTCATAGGCAATCTGTGCCTGACATAGAAGGCCAGGTCATACCCTCACGTAATGGCCATGCTGCATCTCAGAATATCCAGATCCCACCAGGATACACGCTGGAAATACTTGAACCTCAGGAGTGATATACATAGGACATGGTGGAGGGGCACATTCACAACTCAGAGGCTCCCTTCATTCCTGATTATTATCCCAATAGAGGTTAGGCAGACTGACTCAGTGACTATCTTCAAGAGCGATATTAATGACTGGATGTGACATTGTAGGGTTACCCTGGGTATCACTTATGTGTCACTGTGAGAAGGAGGCACAGTATACTAACCTTGGAAAAGGGCAGAGCAAGACAGATTCACAATGCATGTTGAAAGGCACATTCTGGCTTCTGGCTTGGTGGATACATGCCCTGGGCAGATATCCCTGTACGAACCTATGGACCTATGTCTGTTTTTCACCATTGGCCCTATGTGCTGTGAATCACCAATGTAATCTCAATACTCCGGTAGCATGTGCAAAGGTCAGTTGTCAGTCACCTCTATGGTACAGTTGTGGAATATGTGTGTCATGTAGTAATGTCACAGCTGCCACATGTACACAGTCAACCCTATCCCCTACCCATTGATGTACATCACATGTATGAGATGGAAACACATGGCCAAACTGTAACAACAACATACAAGTCAGTCAGATGCATGGACACATGACTCAGTCATTGTCCATGCCACCACAGCTGATGTGGGATGTCGCTCACTGGGATACGTGATAGGAAACATGGAAGGGATCACTGAGCAAGTGACACAGGCTGGTAGACCTCTGACCTTGGTTGGCATCAGACCCTCACCAGGGATTCCGACAAATTAATGAATGCTAATGAATAAGTGTAGCTACAACACCCTAGCTGAATGGTTCTTAGCATGCAGTCACTGCATTGCTATGGAATACTGTCTTACCACTCCCACAACAGGTGAGAACATGCAGCTCCTGTACATTAACAACATGTAGACTTTATGCCCCAGACCAGGTGTGCATCCCTCACTACTAGGCTGATAGCATCTACATCTCACACTGTATATACACATCCCACATGCAGCATCTGCACAGAAGACCATGGTCATAATGTTACCCTGTGCAAATACCATGTATTCACATGTGGCAGGCATCACACATGGTAACTATTGAAAGTCACAGGTACATATGTGTATTTGGCACACACATACAGCATGTGTTCATTGCCATAACCGGTGTAATCAATGTCATGCATTATTGTGAGGGACAACCCACACACATGGGCATTCTGTGTGTGTGCACAACACACATGGCATGTCTGTAATCAAAAGCCATACATAATTGTGATATCGTTTAGAAAGGGGTATGTGCATCCTGTAGTGTGTTTTCACAGTTGCCAAAAGGGATATATGAATCATACACACTTACCCCCCTTCATACACACTTGCCACCTGCTGGATGCAAACCCCTACCTAGCTATGTTAAGACACTACAGATGGACGCATTAGCACAGCGAGCTATTCACATTACTGGGGAATTTCCTTTCCCCTGATATACTTATAGGGTGCTGACATCATCAGAGTTTAGAAAGTGGAATGATCATCCTGTGGTGTGTTTTCCCAGTTGCCAAAAGGGATGTTTCTTTCATACACACTTACACACACTTACCCCCCTTCACACACACTTGCCACCGGTTGGATTCAAACCCCTACCTAATTATGTTATGACACTAGAGATGGACGCATTAGCGCAGCGCGCTATTTGCATTACTGGGGAATTTCCTTTCCCCTGATATACTTATAGGGTGCTGACATCATCAGAGTTTAGAAAGTGGAATGATCATCCTGTGGTGTGTTTTCCCAGTTGCCAAAAGGGATGTTTCTTTCATACACACTTAACCCCCTTCACACACACTTGCCACCTGTTGGATTCAAACCCCTACCTAACTATGTTATGACACTAGAGACGGACGCACAGCACCGCTATTTGCATTACTGGGGATTTTCCTTTCCCCTGATATACTTATAGGGTGCTGACATCATCAGAGTTTAGAAAGTGGAATGATCATCCTGTGGTGTGTTTTCCCAGTTGCTAAAAGGGATGTTTTTTTCATACACATACTTACCCCCCTTCACACACACTTGCCACCTGTTGGATTCAAACCCCTACCTAACTATGTTATGACACTAGAGACGGACGCATTAGCACGGCGCACTATTCAGATTACTGAGAGAATCCTTTTCTCCAATATACTTATAGGGTGCTGACATCATCAGAGTCTAGAAAGTGGAATGATCATCCTGTGGTGTGTTTTCCCAGTTGCCAAAAGGGATGTTTTTTTCATACACACTTACCCCCCCTTTACACACACTTGCCACCTGCTGGATTCAAACCCCTACCTAACTATGTTATGACACTAGAGACGGACGCATTAGCACGGCGCGCTATTCGGATTACTGAGAGAATCCTTTTCTCCAATATACTTATAGGGTGCTGACATCATCAGAGTCTAGAAAGTGGAATGATCATCCTGTGGTGTGTTTTCCCAGTTGCCAAAAGGGATGTTTCTTTCATACACACTTACCCTCTTTCACACACACTTGCCACCTGCTGGATTCAAATCCCCACCTAACTATGTAATGACACTAGAGACGGACGCATTAGCACGGCGCGCTATTCGGATTACTGAGAGAATCCTTTTCTCCAATATACTTATGGGGTGCTTACATGATCAGTGTCTAGAAAGGGGGATGAGCATCCTCTGGTGTGTTTTCACATTTGCTAGGGGTAACATTTGGACCAAGTGTGTGAGCATGCCCAGTTCAGCCTTCCCGTGGCATGTTGTGTGAATGATGTCTCATTTATCTAAGTGTGTGAGCATGCCCAGTGTGGGCTTTACATATGTTGAACTCTGCAGCCCATCACATTTGTGGATGAGTGTGACCTTCAACAAATACCTGAAGTTTATGGTTGTGTGTTCTGTGCCATGTTGTGTATTTACTGTCCGAATGCTTTTTGTGTGAACAAAACAGGGAGTATACTGTGCCTGCAGGTTTTGCATGGGATACTTTGCACACAATTGTCAACATCCGTTCATACTGACCTAACACTGTAGCACTGTCTAGTGTAGTGTTTCAGTACTTTCACTGTGGTGGTCAGTATCCTGGGCTTTAGTCCTATCACTGCTTTACATTTCCATAGTGTGCACAACAGCCTGGTTAGGGTCCAGTTGTGCACATCTGCACAAAGGCAGTGCCTCTACAGACCCTGTTAATTGCTGCCCCATAAGCTTAACAAGTGTAGTCTGCAAATCTATGGAGAGGATCATAATTGAGCTCATAAACAAAGATATAGGGGACATGCAGACATTGTACCCATCCCATTTTGGCTTGGTCAGGGGCAGATCATGTTTTTTGTACTGGGTTGACATCTTCAAATTGGTCACTTAGGCCATTGTTGGGGAAAGGCAGTCCATACAGCCTACCTTGGCCTTGCAAACACTTTCAACACAATACCCCACTCAGGTATTGTGGAAAACCCTAACAACTGAAATGTAAACCCATATGTCACAAGATGGGTTGCAAACTGGCTTAAGGACGGGACTCACAGGGTTAGAGTTGCTGGCACTATGTTAGACTCCAGGCTGGTCACAGGTGGTGTCACACAGGGCTCAGTCCTTGGCCCCCATTGTTTGTCATGTACTTCCCAGAAGTACAGGCCAACATGGGAGGACTTTGGATGACAATGTTAGCAGATGACTGCACACTGGGCACCATAGTGGACAGTGCATCACACACAGATATCCTTCAGAAGGGACTCACAGTAACTGATAGCTGGTGCCAGGGCCATGGCCTGAAGTCAGAGTGCACAACATGTGTAGACATACCCTTCAGGAAAAGCAAGGTGACCCCAAGCTACCATATAGGTGGCAATCCTCTAAGCACAGAGGAGGTTATCATGGACCTGGGGTCCCAGGTTAACAGTCGCCATTCATCTGAGACTCACATTGCTAAAGTGGCTAGGAAGACCTTCTACATTGCCCACCTGATCAGGCTGGGATTCACATCCAGATCTAGTGGGTCATTGTTCCCCTGTACTCTTCACTTATCAGACCGGTGATCGAGTTGAATGCCCTATTCTGGCTGTATCTCACCCAACATCTGCAGCAATTGGAGACACCCTGACTGTCCCCCACCTAAAGGATCAAGGAACCCCAACAGCTGTCATATGCTGCCAGATTGACGACACTCACACTCTATTCACTCACATACCGTCTGCTTAGAGGTGACATGTGCCTGACATGCGAGGCCATGTCCAAACAGAGATTAATGGGCATGCTCCACCTCAGACTCAGAAGATCCACCTGAACCACTAGTGCAGGTGACTCACACCTTAGCAGGGATGTATGTTGGACATGTTGGAGGGATGGAGTTATCACACGGAGACTCCTATGCTGTGGAATACAATCCTGGTCCATTTGAGGCAGAGCACCTTGCTGGCTGTGTTCAAGAGGTATCTTGACCTAATGCTAGTCGGAGAATGTGTTTGTCCATCAACACATTGTAGTAGTTCGACATGTCATATGTCTTGTTTAGTATACTGTGCCTCTGTCTACCTGTGACATAACATTGATACCCAGGGTAAACCTCCCATCTCCCATCCACTCATTAGGATTCCTGTTGAGGGGACTCAACCAGTGTCTCTATGGACAACCTGTACTGGTAGTTTACTCATGTGTGGGGTGGCTTCTGTGTTTTGGATAATGCAGTACAGCCTGTCCTATATATGTCAGTGCTGGGGTTCAGGTCCCTCATGTGCATAGCTCCCTGCCATTCAGATTGTACAAGGTGCAGCATGTGCATTGATTCCAGCTTGGACATGGCTTTCTACATCAGGCACAGCTTGCATCTGGGTGGACAGCATGGCAGTGTGTGGAGCTGCACTCTGTTTAATCAGACTACACATTACATGTGTTCCAGCTCTGTCATACTCCTGGTGAGGTACTGTTGTGGACTTTACAGGTGCTGGATGTGTGTGCATGAGGTACACCCACAGGGGCTGTTGTGGTCATTTCTAATGCTGATGAAAGATAACTGCAGAACCAGAATGACCTCCCCTTAGCTAGATGTCAGACAGCATGGACCATACAATCACAACTGAAAACAGGGCCCTCTCCACAAAGGGAAAGTGTCCTGTCTGGTGGACCCCAGCCATAAACAAACTGTATGACAGATGAGGGTTACTAATGCAAGACAGAGCTACATCTCCAAAAGGGAAGACAGCTGTGATCAGCACTAGTAGAAAGCTACATTATCTCATAAAGACATGCAAGGTCAACTTGGGGACATAAATCACCAAAGACAATGAAGGTAACCACACTGCTTTCTTCAGTTATGTCAGACACCTGGTTGTGAACCCTCGGATATGCTCAGAGTTGGTACACAACAACATATATTCCAGTGACCTGACAGATATTGGCAACATTCCGGCGGACAGCTTCAGTGCGATTTACCCCTCCCTCACCCCCAAAACAAGATAGTTATCACTGCTGTATGTAACCTCACTGTCATCTTGGATGTCCATGTGAGAGCCACACTCAGCAAAGACAAGTACACAGCATCCATGGGACCTGCTGGTATCTCCAGTTGCATGCTATGTGAACTCCAGAAGGGGCTGGACCCATATATACAACTGCTATTTAACCTTAGTCTTGCTACAGGATATGTACCTGAACACTGGCATACGGCAACAGTGGTCCCACTCCACAAGGGGATGCCTCCACAGACCATGGCAACTACCACCACACAGGCTTAACCAGCCTTGTCTGCAAAGATATGGGAGGAGTCATGGAGCTCTTACACAGACACATTACTGACCTACGGACCCTTGTTCCCACCTAGTTCAGCTTTGTACAGGGCAGATCCTGCCTTTTGCACCTTTGCACCCGAAAAGTACCTACCATGAAGATCAGGGTTCTTCAACACATGTCATATGCTTCCAGAATAGAGGAAGTCCAGCTTTGTTCAGTGTCATACCACATACTTACAGGTGACCTATGCCTGACATACAAGACCATGTCCAATCAGGATTTGGTGGACATACTCCACTGCAAGCAATCCAAATCCACCAGAGCCATGAGAGCTGAGTATTTGAACCTCAGCACATACATGTATAGGACATGCTGGAGGGACAGAGTCATAACTCAGAGGCATCTCACTCTCTAGCAGAGTATCCCAGGTCATGTTTGACATAGTCCCTCACTGACTCTCTTCAGGAGACATCTGGACAACTGCATATGAGACAGAGGCACAGACTAGACAGAGACACAGTCATGTTATTCAATTACGTAAGGGGGTCATAATGTGTCACTACTAAGTCAGAGGCACAATATTCAGAATCTATTCTGTACACTTATTACCACTATAAGGGGTAGCAATAGCCACATCACTATGGCTAGGCTTATACATGCACTAGGGCAGATAGCCTAGTAGTACACTATGACACTATGAAACACCGGTGTATGTGTAGCTATTGTCAATCAAACAGTATGATGTGGCTTGGGGGGCTTGATATCTCCCTGTATTCCAACATTGTTTTGTATATTCCTTCTAGCATGTCTAGGGATCAGTTGCTAGTGTCCTCTCCTGCTCAGCTGGTGAACCTGGGAATATTGAGGCACTGTTACAGTTGCCTCATGTACACTGACAACCCTCTCCTTCTGCCATAAAACACACATACATGTGAGAGATGCAACTATATAGCCAAAGTGGAGGCTGAGCTCTCTCAACATAGGACTAGCAAGACCAGAGAGGGTGAAGGTAACCACACACACATCTTTAATCCAGTCTCACATGGCACTGTCACAACTTAAGATCATACACATAGACACACAGAGACACTCTCGGAGGCTCTGATCAGAAGTCTACCAGAATGGCGGTGGCCACCACAGCAGACACTCACACAACTGCCTCCACAGGGCACAGCACATGCAACACATTGACCACAGAGTTGGTGTGCCAAACAGTCACAGCCCTTAAGGCCAAACACAATGCCGGACACACTTGTCATAGGTGACTCCATAGTCAGACACACTGATGTCCCACTCACCAGATCAGGTACAGAGGAGGTCACAGTAAGCTGCCTATCGGGCAGTGGAATCCACCACATAATGCAAGCACTCAGGTCACTAAACTGCAAGTACAGGTCTGACACAGTCATAATCCATGCTGGTGTGAACGACCTGAGATGTACCTCCCTGGACTACATGGAAAGAGACATAGAGGATCCCTCTGATTATGTAGGCCAGGCAGGTATGACCCTGACCTTCGCAGTATCCTACCTTCACCAAGTATGATGCCACATAAACAGAGACAAGATGATCAGCTGTAGTATTTTGCTTAGACTATGGTGTCATTCTAAGGGGGTCCAATGTCTGTCTGCCTGGGATGACATGCTGGACAGGCCACGGTGATTTGCAAGGGACAGCTTGCACCTGTCACCCCTGGGCTTCCGGATTTCAGATGATGTTCTTGCCACCCCCATTGTGCCTTTTTTATGCAAGACTCAGATTCTACACCTACCACCCTAGAACACAGTAAAGGAAAGACACTAAGGGTAATGCTGCTCAATGCCCAAGGTCTCAACCTCAAGCTGCACACACTCTATGCCCTTCTCAGTATGTAACACATTGATGACTGTGCTGTGCCTGAAACCTGGTTCACAGCTTCTGACAGCACCCCGGCACTATCGGGTGTTACCTCATATCATGCATTCCGGCACCAGCATCTCGACAACACCAAGAAGGATGGTGGGTGTCCATATTCATCAAGGACACCCTCACCTCATGGTTGGTGGCAACACACGATGCATCAGAGACCATCCAGGTGCCAGTGACCGTAGGCAAGACTGCTCTGCAGTTTGTAGCATGTTACATGCCACCCGCTCAAACTCAGGTACCTCACACAGCTATCCTGCAAACACTGAAGGGGATAAATGTATCTCAAAACACCATCCTACTGGGTGATTCCAACTATCCACATATAGACTGGGATCACTAATCATGCCACAACACTCTAACACAAAGGTTCCAAGAGTTCATACACTGAAATGCCATGGAACAACTGGTCCCAATCCCCTCAAGTGGAGGCAACATACTAGAACACATCATCACAAACATGGGGTCACACTGTTCAACACCAGACATATACCCATCATTGGTGAGATCAGATCATGGACTATTCTCAGTGGGAGTCCACATCCCACCCACACCCCAGATGGGAAATGAAACGGTGAAGACCTTCTCAAATGCCGACTTCACATTTCTGAGGACTGGTGTGGTCTCTTTCAAGGCCCCCAGGCCAGCAGACACCATTACCCAAGCCACTGTATCGCTTAGAAATGCCTTCTACCAGCACCTCCAGGACTGCATGGTTCAGGCAATCCCAAATAATAATGACTCTTTGTACCACAGGCAAGCATCCAGTCTGGTGGACCCTAGCCATAAACAAGCTGTACAACACAAGGAAGGAGCTACTACAAGATAGAGCGTAATCCGTGGGGGAAGGCACCCCTGCTCATTGTGAGTAAAACACTGGGTTCCCCATACAATCATCCGAGGCATGTTTTGAGAGTAAACCCACTCAGGACTCCAGGGACAATCATGAGGCCTTTTTTACCTATGTTTGAAACCTGGGAGGAAACTCCCAGATATGCTCAGATTTAGTTCAGAATAATGTTGATATCACTGCACCTACAGACATTGGCAACATACTGACTGACAGGTTCAGTGCAGATTTCTCCCCCCCTCCAACTGGGGGTATGTACACCAGAGGATTGTAGCCCCCCAAACATCTCCACTGCTGGGGTGGGAACTGCTCAATCCAAGGCAGAAAACACTTTATCCATGGGATCAGATGGTGTCCCCAGTTGTGTGCTCCATGAACTCAATGAGTAATTACACCCGCAGTTAGGGCAGCTGTTTAATCTTAGCCTCACCTCAGGATATGTTCCCAAGGAGTGGCATACAGCAATGGTGGACCCACTTCACAAAGGAGGTGCCTCCACCAACCCCAGAAACTACCATCCCATCAGCTTGACAAGCCTGTTCTGCTAAGCTATGGAGAGGATCATAATGGGAATTCTAAATGAAGACATAGGGGACTTGCAGACATTGGATCCAATCCAGTTTGGCTTTGTCAAGGGCAGATCATGCCTTTTAAACTTGGTTGACTTTTCAAAACACTCACCCAGGCCATTGACGTGGGCAAGGCAGTCCACACAGCCTACCTTGACCTGGCAAAGGCTTTCGACACAATACCCCACTCAGGTATCATTGAAAACATCACCAGCTTAATTGTGAACCCATACATCACAGCATGGGTTGCAAATTGGCTAAGTGACGGAACACACAGGGTCAAAGTTGCTGGTGCCAGTTCACACTCCAGAGCTGTCACAAGTGGTGTCCCACAGGGCTCAGTCCTGGGCCCACATTTGTTCAGTATCTACTTTTCAGAAGTACGAGCAAACACAGGAGGATTATGGCTGACAAAGTTTGAAGATGACTGCAAACTGGGAAGCATAGCTGGAAACCCATCTGACACAGACATCCTTCAGAAGGGTCTCATAGACACAGATAACTGGTGCCACGGCCATGGCTTTACATTAAACACTAAACAATGCATAGCCATACCCTTCAGGAAGAACAAGGTTACCACTACTTCCCATCTAGGTGGCAATCCTCTAAGCACAACGTAGGTTATCAGGGACTGGGCACCCAGGTTGACAGTGACCTTTTGCTTGACACTCACATTGCCAGGGTAGTTTGGAAGGCCTTCTACATTGGCCACCTCATCATGCAGTGATTCACATCTAGATCAAGGGAGGTCATCGTTCCCCTGTACTCATCACACCAATGATTGCATACACTGCCCCATTCAGATTGGATGGGCCCACAAATTCCTCTACAGGAGGTGAAAGGGTCTCAAACATATTTCTTATGCTGCCCGACTGAAGGAATTCCAGCTGTATTCAGTCACTTACTGACTGCTCAGAGGTGATCTGTGCCTGACATACAAGGCTATGTCCAACCCAGACTTTATGAACATGCTTCACCTCAAGACCTCTACATCCATCAGAACTACAAGGGCAGGAGACCTAAACCTCAACACAGATATTAATAGGATGTGCTGGAGGGACAGATTCATCACCCAAAGAGTCCATATGTTGTGGAACAACATCCTGGTACATGTGGGGCTGAGCACCTCACTGGCTTTGTTCAAGTGAGATCTTGACCAATGGATGGGAGATTGCAGGTATACCCCAGGGATAACCTCAGTATCACTGCTTGACAGAGGCACAGCAAAATAATGGGCATATCCATCAACTTGCAGGGGTGGCAGACGCCACAAAACTCTGGCCTAGGCTTATTAATGCCCTAGGGCAGATAGCCTAGTATGAACCTATGGACATAGGCCTGGGGCAGTTCCTGCTATTAGGACAGTGGTCTGCAGCAGGCTATATAGTAGTAGTTGGTTTTAGCCATTGGTTTTTGACCATGGCTATTCCATGTTGCTTCTTGTTGTGGTACAAACATGGGTGTGTGGTTATCCATGCTATTTATTGCTAGACACCCTCATTTTGTATCTTGTTCCATGTTTTTGCACATGTACATCACTGTATGACGTGCAGCTGTTTCCACAGGGTCATATGCGTGGATATGGATGTTAGTTGGGGTCCTCAGGTGTGCATATTGTACATGATATTACATTACTTAACACATGGCATTCATGCCTCAGGTGGTGCTGCAGGGCCGCCTCTGTCGGAAACACATACTACACTCCCTGTACATTTGGAAGCAGGTTGTGTCATGTTAGGCATCCCTGTTACTGTATGAGTGAGTCAGAGTGGGTATCAGTCCCAGTGTTCCTACTGACCAAGCGTATGTGCTATACGTTGCCTCTTTGCCAAGGCCAGGACATACTGGGCACGCCTCCTTCTGCCTACTGGGACAAGGTCAGGTTGTTCCTCCTCCGAGTCACCCCCTGCCTGTGGTGGGCTTGGCAATGGTGGGGATGTTTGGCCCAGCCCTGTGCTGGTCCTGCTGCAGCTGTTTCCGCAGGATCATATTATGTAGCATAGCACATATCATGATCATTTGGGTACATGTAGTTGGTGTGTACTGCAAAGCTCCACCAGATGTGTCCAGACACGGAACCGTGACTTGAGCAGCCCAAACACACGCTCTATGATATTACGTGTTTGTGCGTGTGCCTCATTATGGCATTCCTGTTCAGGTGTGTGTGCATTTCTGATGGGTGTCATCAGCCACGGCTCAAGTGCATAACCTGCATCCCCCACTAGGTGTCCGTGTCGGAAGTCCCCATTGGCAAATGATTGGTACAGCTGCGTCAGATGCCAGATGTGGGAATCGTGGTAGCTCCCAGGGCAGCCAGCACACACATTCATTATTATGCCCTGGGCATCACACACGACCTGGCAGTTGATGGAGGGGTATCCCTTGCGGTTAATGTAGACTCTACCCCGCTCACCGGCTGGTGCTTTGATGCGTATGTGCGTGCAGTCCATTGCACCCAGCACCTCAGGGTATCCCGCTATTTGCTGGAAGAGACGCATATTGCTGGCCACAACTTCACGGTCATTAGGGACATATATATGATCACTGACATGTGGTGACATGGCATCCAGGAACTGGTGCAGTACCCTGGAGGCTGATGCCTGTGATATCCCCATCATATCACCAGTTGGTCTCTGGAAGGTACCTGTTGCTAGTATTCTTAGGCCAACACATACCTTGGTTTCCACTGGGATGGGTTCCCCTCTGTTGGTTCTGTGTGGGAGGTGTGGCCTGCACAGCTCAACAATCTGCTGCAGGAGCTCTCTGTCCACTCTATAGCGCTCTACTATCTCCAGCTCATGTAACCCATGGTTGGTGACCCTGGGCCTGTATACTCTTCTCCTTCTCCTCACTCTGGGTTGTCTGTCAGCATCTGCATTGTCACCACCCTCAGCAATTCGCCTATGCCTGATTATAATAGCCATGGCAGCCCCTAGCATTTCTGCTCTGAGTTCAGCTTCATTTCAGTTTTCAATTCTGATAGCTTAGCTTCTGGCAGTATCTCTTGTGAGAAACAGCCTTCACTGCTCTTTGTTGTGTTTTAAGTGCTGGGCTGGGCTTCTAGTCTGCCTGTGTAATTGCCTGCTTGTAATTGTTTCCACCAATTAACTCCAGCAGTATTCCCTGGCAGTTTCCCTGTATTTTGGTTGTTTCCTGTTTCCTCTCTGTTTCCTGAGGGGGAGCAATGTGCACACCAGCTTAAACACGCTCACAGTCACTTAAACGCACGCACACATCCCTACACAGTGTTACACGCACACATCCTTACACGGTGTTAGCTAGGCTGATTCATGCTAAAACGCGCACACTGCCTTACACACGTGCACGCCCGCGCAAACCGTTGTAAACAGTTTGCAACATGCTCCCACATGTTGAACCTGCCTTACACGCGCGCATGCACGTATATCAAGAAACTTGGAGTGTAGGGATAGCGTATACCCTCAATTTCTTGACTTTCCTAGTGTTCTGTTGGGACACACCTCCCTCCCTGATGTCTGTCTGTCATCTGTTACCTTACATTGCCCTCCAATCTGGGACATTTCTTTCTATCCTTCCCCTCCGTGATGTCACCTACCTCTTACTCTGTTCCTCCCCTTCTCTAACTCTTACACTACTCAGAAAGTGCTCATTACCTATGTGGCAGTGTGATTCAGTATTGTAACCCTCATTTACATAGGATTGCCTAGTAATGCTTAGTTACATATCTTACACGGAGCTTCCCCCCCTTGACAACCACTAAACGGAGGCCATATTGTTTTTAGTCTGCAAGTCCCTCCATTGACATTCCATGTAATACATAAATCCCACAATTGTGGGCTTATAAGCTTCGGTTTTCAGTTTTAGGTAGCGCACCCGTTTGCTGGTGTGCTGCAGTTAAACACAAAATCCCGTGAAAAAAAAAAGTTAAATAACTTATTTTTGCAACACTTTTCATGCCAATGGCCACATATTTGGCCATTGGCATGCTTAATGACACATATGCACCCTTTATTTGGAGCTGACATAGCTCCGGTTTTGATTTTGCAGAAATGTACTCAGTTGTCAGCTGAGTACATTTCTGCAGCTAACACGTCCGTTACACGGACTGGTTTCTGCTTCGTGGATCGCTCAAATACCTCATTTGCATATCTTGGAGCTGCAAATGAGGTATTGAGCATTTCCATGCCCAGTCCGTGTAAGAGACGTGTTAGCTGTCTCTTACACGGAGGTTTGGGCTGTACCTGAATCGGGAGGCTTACACGGAGGCTTACACTACTCTTGAACTCCGTGTAAGCCTTCCTGAATCTGGCCCTATGTTTTTATATATTGTCTTACATATCATCTTACTTGCTTCTTCTTAGCCCAGCTCTCCCTGTATTCTTCTTCACTATACTCCTTACCCAACTTCCTCACTAACTTAATCTTCTCTTCCACTTATTACTTTCCTAACTCTACTATATAACTATTTCCCGTACCTTACCTCCCATCAAAACTTATATATACATGCTTAATCTCCAGTTCTATAAGTTGTTCCCCCCGCCTAATTAACCCTCTACTAACAGGATTTATTCATTGCACACTATTTAATAATGCTGCTTAATTCTACTCCTTGAACCTCTGGTTATACCAAAAGTCACTGTAAAATAGATGTGTGTAATATTATGCTATATCTGCATCATTTGCATATTGTATTAATGTTTTCTACTATTGTATCTTACTAGCCATTGTGATCTGTGTATTAATGTCATTTTTCTGTTATGCCTGCATATAATATTTATGCATTATACTGTTATACGTTACTAGACATTCTGATGTAATAACTTGCTTTAACTGTGGAGTTTTTCTCCCCGGGCCTCCTCTATAAAAAGGGCTTTTACTCAGTCAGACTATCCTGGTTAACAAATGTCAAATAAATTAATAAATAATTCCCAGTTAATATCCTCTCACATGTTAAGGTCAATGATATAAAATGGCATGTGTTAGATAACTGATGAATGATCAAGAAACACAAAAAGTTAACACAGGGCTGTATATTTGTAAGCATAATAATGACAGGTTGTGTGACCACTAACTGCTCTATGTCCAAATATAGTAAAGAGAATTATATGTGCAAATCATTGCTGATGGTTTGATAGAAGGTACATTCTGATGCAACTGGTTGTGTGAAGAATGATTTCATTTCACTGATGCAAAGCTGTTTATGCAGCAAAGAGGACTAGGGCACCCCCTGTTTTCTGAAGCTGCATGGGTGTGACTTTTCAAATCCTGCCATATGTAGAAATTTTGTGACATGTGCTATCATTTTTTATGGTGCTTCTACAGATTTTGTGTGTGTTCCTTAGTTTTAGTAACTTTTCCTCTTTGTCTTCTTTTAATTCCACTTTTGCATGATGTGCTGCATCCCAAAACATGGTTTGGCTAAGCTTATCTTGTTTGTGAGATGCGTAACATCGCAGATACAGAGAAAACTAGATTGCCTAGAAAGCAGACACCCCAAAATAGAAAATGGTTACATTCAATTAATGCTCTTAGCCATCGCAAAAAGCTGGCCAGGAGTACAGATGGGGCTGGGATATAGTAGCAAACATTAGCAATGTGGCTTCACTTTTGCACACTGCTTCCCTGCATGCAAACAGGGATATCTTGCATATGTGTACATTTTATTAACCATTTTGCAAATCCAGTACTTGTTGTGTTATGGAATTGTATATACCATACTTTATTATTAATGATTATTGTCCAGTTCCTTTGTATGACATTAAACTACATGTGGAAACATTGCAAAGTAAGGGAACAATATAACTGCATGATATATATATATATATATATATATATATATATATATATATATATATATATATGTACAATACATCCATTTGTCCCCTCCCCAAACCACCCCAAACAAGCACTACAACCCTGGGGTCTCATTACTTTTTCCACACATATATCAGCCATAATACAAAGTGTTATACATAATGTTGTGTGCTCACTCATGGACAGGGCTACTTTGTGGTGCTCACAGCCTTGCTCTGCAAAACTCAACAGCCAAGTATGCTAAATAATTGTACTTGTGCTGTTACACAGCTAAGCTTCCAAATAGCCTACTGCTATTAGGCTTCTAGCCTCACATGACACTATGAAACAATGTACCTATTCAGGCATCCAGGCATCTTGTTTCCAACATGGCCTGTCAATGACATCTGCTATAAGTTCACCTGCAGTCCTGTCAAAATAGTACTTGTGTCATGGCATGTGTGATAAGTACTGTGTTCTTTAGTCTATGTCATTAGATAGAGAAGGGTTCTATTCTCGCTGCCATCAACTGTGTGTGTGTGTGTGTGTGTGTGTGTGTCTACACAGAAAACAGAAGTGAGTATCCCACAGTTACCTCTTCAGTGGCATGGCTTGCCAGCTTTTTGAGAGTTGCACAAGCCTATGCATCCATTTCCTGCAGGCCTACAACCTCTTGTCTTCCACATGGCCTGCCAATGTCATCTAATATAAGTTCACCTGCAGTCCTGATAACATCAAACTTGTGCCATGAGATGTGCATGAACTACTGTGTTCTGTAATCTGTGTATTTAGATAGGTAGGGGTTCTATTCTCACTCTAGTCAAATGGGGGGAATGGTGTGTGTGAGCTGTTGCTGGACTTTACAGTGATCATTTTACAGCCCCCTGTTGGACACTGTCATCTTGTCCTGGACAGACACACATCTGGCATTACTATGTAATGCAGTAACCAAAACAAGCTGCTGTCTAAAAATACAAAAGTGAGAACCCAGAACTGGAAGACCACCCTCCTTAAGCTAAACAAGCAAATACAACAACTTCTGCAATCTATCACCCCAACCTTATTTTTTTATATATTTTGTTTCCTTGACAATAAAGCAGGGTAGGCCTGACCCACAAGATCCAGCTGCCCCCACTCCACTGGCTATGGCACCAAGGCACAGCATGTCTTAGCTGCAACATGGTAGTACCCCTTGTGCTGCACCTGCACCACTTGGTCCTTCAGATACTTCTGTCCGGGAGGACAGGCCTGTGGTTCCCTCTGGGACCATTGGCAGATGGTGTGATTTTATCATCCAAAAAGAACTGCCAGAGATGGTATGTAGAATTGTGTGCCACATTGTGGGTGCTCACCTATTCCAGATGGAAACACTGCTCTCCATCATTGTAATGAATAACACAAGGAGCCGCCAACATCAGACACTGCAACTATTGGTGCAGTAAGGTGACAGTGATGACAGACCAGTGGGTGAGGACTCGATTGTCACTGAAACCAAACTTGACATCCATGGGTTTGTGAGGTCCACACCCTTACCCCAGCCATGATGTTCACCCACCTCTTGTGTTCTTCAACATCCCTGTGCCTTGTATGTTTTGTCTGTCAGCAATTGGTACCTCATCTTGCCAACTTACCTACCTCAGACATACCTCTGTCCCTTCCCCAACATTTGTCTCTCTCTCTCCCCTGTCACCTCCAACAAATGTCCCAAACATAGCTCTCCATGTCACCAGCATGTCTATTTGAAGCACTAAATTGGCTATACAACATGATTACGTTGTTATCACCTCTCTGTCTCTCTCTCTGGAAGTGACAGTCCAAATTCAGCTAATCTTCTGTATATATAATCAGATTTTCAGGGCACATTCTCAGTATACATCATATATTCACAGTACATGCATGTGTTGTTCACCCCCATAAACAATAAAACCCTGGGCACTCAGTATTTTTCCACACATATATCAACCACAATGCAAAGTGTAATATATAATGGTGTCTGGTTCCTTATAAACAGGGCCAGTCAGTGGTGCCGAAAACCTTGCTCTGCTAAACTCAAACATCCAGCTATGCTCAATAAGGGTACTTGTGTTTTTACATAGCTAGGCTTCTACACACCTAGGACACCCTCTACAGTTAGGCTACTGGCCTCATATGAACCTATGACTCTATGTGCCTATGCAAGCCTCACAACCTGTTGTCCTCCACATGGACTGCTGATGTCATCTACCATAAATTCATCTGCAGCCATAAAAAACTCATACGTGTGCTGTGGGGCTTGCATAAAGTACTGAGTTCTATAGTCTGTATACTTAGCTAGGGATTTGGTTCTCACTGCAGTCAACTGTGTGTGTGTGTGTGTGTGTGTGTGTGTGTGTGTGTGTGTGTGTGTGTATGTGTGTGTGTATACTCAGCAGAATAGATTTTTTATCCTACAGTTACTTATCCAATGGCATGGGTTGCTAGTCTTTTCATCCTTGCAGAAGTCTACACATCCATTTCATGCAGCCCTTCCAAACTCTTATCTCCCACATGACCTGCTGATGTCATCCACTATTAGTTGACCTGCAGACATATAAAAGGCAGGCATGTGCCTTGGCACTTGGGTATAGTATTGTGTTTTGTAGTGTGTGTACTTAGGGAGGGATTCAGTTTTCATTGCAATCAACCATGTGTGTGCGCGTGTATGCGTGTGTGTATGTGTGTGTGTGTGTGTGTGTGTGTGTGTGTGTGTGTGTGTGTGTGTGTGTGTGTGTGTGTGTGTTTTTGTTTGTGAGAGATGTTATGTGACATTACAGAGATCCTTCAAAAAACTGCATGTGGGGCACTGTCATTACCATATGCTCAACAGACAATGGTGATGTAATCAACTATATCAGATTTTTGCGCATACAACAATCCCACCAGATCAGCATCAGACACTGGCCTGGAGCTCAAGCAGATATCACCTTAGGTTCATAGCAGGTTACTAGGTAGAGGATTAGTAGCAGGCATGCTACTGCATATGTCTGGGGGGGATGGGAGGGGTGAAGGTTGCCCCAAACTGTCTAGTAGCAGGTTGGTGATGACCTCAGGGTCAGTATGAATGGTACCATCCACTACTAGTTGGGCACAAAGCTTGGCCTTTACTTTTAGATTTCTGATGTAGCTAAAAAATGCCTCCTGATTATCTTTAACTAGGGATGCTACTTTAAGTTTGTACATGGCTTTATAGGACTTTTCAAAATAGCTAACTTCATTGTCCAAGCTGTGGAGGATGTCCTTCTTCTGCTGAGTCAGTTCCCTCTTGTTCTTAGATGGTACTTTCTTCCACTTGTTGTATAAGCTATGTATGCTTGATGCCCACCAGGTTGACTTGTTTTCTGTGAGGACCTTGTTTTGATACGTTCACATTAAGCTGACTCTATACATTTGTATAGCTGTTTATACAGACCATTTGTGTACACCTCCATATAGCAGTCATTGTTGACAATGCTAGTAGGAGTTTTGCAACTCTTTATGGCATTGGCTAAGAGCCTATAGTTTGCTTTGGATAAATGTTTCATCCTTTCTGCTCTTGAAGGGGTGTTGGGTATGATTGTGAATGTTAACGAGACTGAATTGTGATCTGACCTGACCAGGTGGGCCAACACACAGGAGTTAGTGCAGAGAACCACTATGTTGGTCAGTACTAAGTCTAGGACATTCAGATTCCTTGTGGTAGTGCACTTTCTTTGTTACACAGCATATATATTAACAAAGTCCAGGAACCTTAGAGTGAGCGTATTTGTGCACATATATGACTCCAAATTGATGCAAAGATAGTTGAAATCATTCATGACAGAGGTGCTGTGCTGTCTAGTGAGTGACTCGATTAGGTCCAAGTAGGCAGAGTAGTCCTTGTGGTTTATGGTGGGGGCCTGTAGCTATCAATGATATGGAAGGGTGTTTTACATACATTTAGTTGGAGTTGGAGTAGTGCTACAGAGTGGTACTCTTTGACCAGTCTTGGGGAATATTGTCTTTAATGAAGATGTATACACCTCTGCCTTTGTTTCTTTCATGCTTGTTTTGACGTGGGAACATGTGGAAGGCATTATATCCCTGCATGGCCAAGGTGTTCTCTGCAGCCTTCAACCATGTCTCTGTGACTGCACAAACATGGGCATCTGTATCTGACTATTTTTTAACATGATGTATTATGTGGAGCTTTTCTCCCCAGGCCTCCATTTGAAAATGGGCAATTACTGCCCAGTCAGACTCTCCTGGTAAAAAAATGTACAATTAGTAAATAAATGAATCTTCCAAGGTAAGGAGTTCTTCCAGTGAGTGCAGTTTCTGATTTACACTCCTTGCATTATGCAGCATAACCTTCAGTTTGTCTGTAGTGGATTCTTTTACTTTAGGACTTGAATTATTCTGAAATTGCCTAAAAAGGCCACTATGAGGGAGGCAAACACCTTCATGTAGTACATTGAGATATGTCTGTAGTCATTCACTGCAACATGGACTATGACAGAGTCATAACGGTACTTGTTGTTGAGAGACCTGAGTGTGTGCATGATCTGACAGACCCTGGCACCTGACTGGCAGCTGACTGTGACCTTCTCCTTGTTCAGACTGGCAAGGAGGACTTCTGTATGTTTTGCGTGAGGGGTTTATTGGCTGAGACACTGTTGTGTGTATTAGTATTTGTAATGGATTCTGTTGGGTCTGCAGTGTGTGCAGTAGGTTTACACTTGGGAGGTCTCTGATCTTTTCTAGCGAGAACCTCCACATATATGGGTTTATGCATTGTAAGCTTGTTATGTGCAAGTCTACAAGAGGTGAACTGTGTGTGCTGACAACATGTTTGAAATCTGGTTTGTTGTTATGTGAGAAACTTGATTCAAAATTTGTAGTATAGATACAGCTCTCACATGTTGTATTACTTTGTTTTGCAGTATCTGGTTGTCAGTATACATGAGGCAATTGCTACATTGCCTCAGGATACCCATGTCAATTAAGCTGCCTGGAGAAATGGTGGGAAACTGTCCATCCATTATGGAAGGTATCTACTGTAGTAACTAGTGGGGAGTGGACTGGATGGACCAGGTTTTGGTGTAAAACAAGCAAACAAAAAGTGTCTATGATATGAAGGGTTAGGGGTAGAAAATGTGTCAATGTTTCACAAAGCACAATCGATTTGCTTGCAGGGCAGCAGTGCAAACTCTGAGCAGCTCCAGTAAACTGAATGCAAACCCAGCCAAACACGCTACTGGATTACAAGTGAAGTTAAATGATTCTAAAAAAGTAAACAAAGGGAAAGTCCAAGAGTGAGTCTTATTCCAGAAATCCCTTACTCAAATTCATCCTTGGCTGTACACCTCTGCCACAAGGGTGCAGGGGGGACTTCTTAATGTAAGAGGGATGGTTTTAGTGCTCATATGATACCAAACAGTCTAGAATCAGCAAGAGTGAATCAAGCCTATGCTACAAAATGCAGATATACTAGAAAGTCAAATTGCAGAAAACCACAATCACAACAGCAGAAGAAACAGTTTAAATAAAGCAGCAATTCAGTAGAATACTCCAAAAAGAGTGCAGACAACAAACCTTCCTAGTGTGAAATAAGTGTTCTGGAACACAAGTGCTTAAACCAGAACTAAGACACTTTCAGAATAACAGAGAAAATAAAGCTTCAATCAGCGATTCCCAGCTAAGAAGGTTGTAGGTTATTCTCCCCTGCCACAAGAGTCTATACTACACACTTTCCTAATGTAAAATAATGGGTTTGTAGGCCAAGTTCTTAAACCTTAACCAAGAGACTCAAAACAGCAGACACAATGAGCATTCAACCAGCAATTCCCAGTTCAGAATTGCAGAAGCTACCCTTTCCTCCCACCAGAGTGTAGCCTACAAACCTTCTTAATGTAAGACGACTGGTCTGAAAGCCATGTGCTTAAACCAAAAGTAATAGGCTAAGAATAACAGTTACAATATAAAGTGATACCAGATAGATGACAGTAACATGTCCTTTAATCTATCTGTATACATCATGCCATGCTTGGTAGGCTCTGTGTTATCTTGACGAGAAAACCATGTGGTCTGTCCAGCTGCTGCATGTGTCTAGTGAGGTTCATGCAAAAGAGAGATTTACATTGTGTTACTTTTCTGATGAGTTTGACTACAGTGCTGTCATACAATCCTGAGATCGGCATGTGATGTGTCTTATGATGTGCATCATGAGTATGTACTAGAAATCATTAAAGATGAAGGTTATAAAGTAATGACACACATTGCAGATCCTGACTACACAACCCTTATAAGAGCTATCCACTGTATCATTCGGCAAGGCAAATATAACTAACAGGTACAATTATCATTCAGATATACTAGGCACTAATGTATCTATGCAGCCTGTGCATCAGACACTAAGCTTTTGTATCCCTGAATCCAAAAGAGAGAAAACAGGGATATGGCATAGTTGTCATCACTTGCACAGGGTGTTGGGGAGACAGGAGGCCTAGGCTGATACAAAAGGTTGGTGAGTGTCTGTGTGAAGGAGAAAAGGAAGCAAGCAGGCTGTGTGTGTGTGTGTGTGTGTGTCTGTAGGGGGCCTCCATGTGAAAGTGGTGTGTGAGATTCGGCATGAACACAGCCAAACTCAGTGCTAGCTCTATGGCTTGGTATTTTGGACAGGTGTGAGCCGTGCATGGTAGAGGTGGCAGTCCTTCATTGTCACTCCCAACCATGGGAACTCATTCTGCCAGGAGTTGCACTGGCACCTCCAAGCCCTTGGTCAGATGGAGTGTTGCTACCTGAGCTTGACTGACTCCCTGATGGACCAGCCAATGTACTGCCACTATGGGAGCGTGAACAGGAATGGCAATGTTGAGTCTCACAGATGTTGTGGCTGACCTACACCCATAAGAACACCATTTCCCTCCTCCCAGCTTATGTTCCATCACAGACACTGCTGGTTCCATGACAGACATCCATTGGTCCATCAAAGGTACCCCTCATCCCAAAGTGTCATTCATTTGATCCAGGGAATCAGCAACATTGTGGAGCAGTCATGCATGTCAGATTATGCCACATCCACAACCCTACGCATTTATCTTTCTGAATGTGCTTGTGGCTCCATGATGGCCTTAAACATGATTTGAGTGACACAGAAAGAGAGATCTGCAGCAGGTGGAGGAGAGAGAGCAAGCCCTCTCTGAGTACCCCTATTAAACCTCCTGCATGGCACATCTCCAACACTTTGGCTACATCCAGACTCAACAGGTGCTGAAAATGCTGTAGCCATACTCTCCTGCTTAATGTCATTGCCATCCACCTGTCCTATATCTGTGGGCTTAGAGGACTGGGTACCTACTGACTGTGTCTGAGGAAAAAGGAATGGCTGAATGCCAACCTCTGTGTCAGACTCAACCTGTGCACCCCCTTACTGTGTCTCAGTTTTCCAGCATCATCATCATCAGTGCCTGATGAGATATTGAAATCAGGTGGCACAAGGCCACACTCCCACTGTCATGATCAGCTGTGCTAAAAAAGGAGAAACATAGGCATACTTTAATACCTGTACTACTATGGTTCAATATATGCTAAACAACTAACAGTGCCACCACTACTGCAGACAGTACAGCAATATACACTACAGGCCTAAAATGACATATTACATTTCTAGAAATTGATCTGCAGTACTGAAATAACTTGATTTGGCTTACCACCTGCAGAAGGCCTACTTTCCTAGATTCTTTCTGGTCCTGAAATAAGTTAAGAAAGAGGTAAGGCCAGCATCAGCATTTTTAACAGGAGGTACTACATGTACTCTTCTCAATCAGCATGCTGTGTTACTTTAATAAGAACGTGGCTGACAACACCAAACTGTGACTATCACTGTACTAATATTGAATCCCCCACCAAAAAAACACAAGTGACACAGAAGTAACTTTTAGTTCAATTATTTTACTGCACAACAGTATTGAACTGGTCATATAACAAATCCTATATGGAAGTTCTTCCTGGGACTGAGAAAGAGTTGCACCTACATCAATGACATATTGTGGGCCACTCTGCTGTGAGTTGCCCTGTGTCAGAAGATTCACCAGGAATTCCTCATTGGGGGTCAGAAGTAGTTTTACAGTGGGCTCACTTGTGGTTACCCTCTGGTCTCTGGCAACAGCAGCTGAATGCCTCCATGCATATGCGAGCATGTCAATGGCACACCTGATCATAAGTATGGCCGTGGCCTCCCCTGGCATTTATGTTAGCAATGATTTGCTGACATATCCTCAGTCTCTCTGGCATATTGCGACAACCCTTTCCAAGAAGAAAAGTGACTCAATGAATTGGGGGGTCTGCACCTCAATGACATTTTCAGTCTTAAGGTACAACCAATTGATGATACACATAACTGTCACATAACTACAAAGTAACTATTGCTCGATAAAACAGTCAGTAGTACCTACTGGAAAACATAACACATAAGACATATGTGAAATACTAACAACAGGGGGATGCAAAACAAGCAGAGTAGCAAGGGCAACATATCCCTGCATGTGTCATAACAGTAACTCAGCTATGCCACCCTCCAAAGGAACAGTCCATTCTAGTTTATTACATAACAGTAACTTTTCCTTGCTTCCCCCACCCACTAAAGAACAGGCACATGAGCCATTTTGTTAATAAAACATAACTGAAATGCTAAAAGTACTATCAAAGGACCTGTACCTGAAACATTTTTACATATTTATCACACAGCATTCCATTTTCATGCACTCAAGTCATTCATTTCTCAGCCCGGCACTTGCTCAAAACTCATAGCAAACACTTATAAACCCTAGCACTACAGAAGGACAAGGCTCTCTATTCGACCTTACCAGCCATTCAGTAAAACAGTTTACTGTACCTATCCAGGCATGTCCAAAGGGCAGTTTCAGGTGTACTCTCCAGTCCAACTGGTGAATCTGGGCATTTTGAGGCAATGTAACAACTGCCTCATGTACACAGACAACCCTCTCCTCCTACCACCAAACACTAATACATGCGAGAGATACAATTATACAGCCAAACTGGAGGCTAAGCCCTCTCAACCCAAGTCTGGATAAGACAGTCAAGAGGAGAAGGGGAATACTGGCATCACACCACCAGTCTCACATAGACCCATTAAACCAGCACCGGTAAAACACACACGTAAATACACGAAAACATACTTGGAGGCTCTAAATAAAAATCTGCAAAAGCAACAGAGCTCTCCAAAGCAGACATCCAAGCAACCTCCACCCCCAACACAAATCATGAAACACATACTTCACAAAACCAGTGTGCCACACAATCACAGCTCTCAAGGCAAAATAACATACCCGACATACTAGTAGTAGGTGACTCTATAGTCAGGCACACTGATGTCCCACTCACTAGGCTGAATAAGGAGAAGGTTACTGTTAGCTGCCTGTGGGGTGCCAGGATCTGCCACATAACACAAGCACTCAGGTCACTCAGGTCACTCCAGAACAAGTACAAATATGACTCTGTCATTGTCCATGTTGGTGTGAATGACCTGAGCCTTACCTCCCTGGACAACATGAAAAGAGACAAGGAAGAGCTCTCTGATCACATAGCCAGGGCCGGTATGACCCTGACCCTGAGTAGAATCCTGCCCTCACCAAGAATGATACCACAATATAAAGAAAAAATTATCAATTTCAACAATTGGCTAAGTTTCTGGTGTCATTCAAAGGGGATCCAGTGTCTGTCTGCCTGGGATAACATGCTCGACAAGCCACGCTGCTTTGCTAGAGATGGCTTGCACCTGTTACCCTTAAGCCTTTGAATACTGGCCAAGGTTCTTGCCACCCCCATATTGCCTTTTTCAGGCAAGGCTCAAAAGACAAACCCACCACCGTAAATAGCACAAGTAACAAAAATCTGAGGGTAATACTACTCAAGGCCAAAAGTCTAAACCTCAAAATGCACGCACTTGAGGCACTCCTCAGTATGGAGAAAATCGATATATGTGCAGTAACAGAAACATGGTTTAAGGCTCCAGAGAGCACCTGAGCACTACCAGGCTACAACTTATACCATACATTTTGGCCATAGAACTCGGACCGAAATACAAAAGGCGGGGGAGTATCCATATTCATCAAGGATACCCACACCTCCAGGTTAGTGGCACAGCACAATGCTTCAGAGATTATCCACGTGCAACTAACAATGGGCAAAACTGCAATTTAAATTGTAGCTTGGTACCGATAATCCACCATGTCCCAGGACCTCATTCCACATTTCTGGAATCACTGGGTAACATAAAGGTCCTACCAAACACCCTAATATTGGGTGATTTCAACTACCAAAAAATTAACTGGGAGAACTACTAAAGTACTAACTCCCTTGCCCAACATTTCCTAGAATTTATAAACTCAAATGCCCTGGAACAACTGGTCAACACTCCTACCAGAGGTGACAACATATTGAACCTGGTCATCACCAACATGGGCAACCGGTGTTCCACACCAGAGGTCAACCCCTCGCTGGTTAGATCTGACCATAAACAAATCACTTTGGATATCCACATTCCTCCCCCACCCCGGACAAGGAAACCACCATGAAAAACATTTCAAAAGCAAATTTCACGTTACTTAAGACAAAGGTGGAAAGTTTCAAAGCCCCCATGCTAAAGGATAACACTGTCTAAGCTGCAAAATCCTTTACTAATACATTCTACAGGCACCTACAGAAATGCATGGATCATGCTATCCCAAGCAAAACCAAGACTCACTCCTCCAAGAAAAGGAAACCAGTCTGGTGGACCCCTGCCATAAACAAGTTATACAATAGAAGGAGGAAACTAGTACAGAAAAGACTAAAATCCCAAGAAGGGAAGACATCCCTGATCAGTATTAGCAAGAAACTACGATCCCTCATAAAATCGTCCAAGGCGAGCTTTGAAAGAAAACTTGCTAAGGACTCCAAAGATAACCACAAGGCATTCTTTGGCTATGTCAAGAATCTAAGTGGCAATGCTCAGATCTGCTCGGAGTTAGTGCAGAATAGCAGAAAATACACTGAACCAACTGATATTGCCAACATCCTGGCAGACAGGCAGACAGGTTCAGTGCAAACCCCCCCTCACCCCCAAAAGGGCCCATAACCATACCAGAAGAATGTAGAGCCCCTGAAATCACAGACACTCAGGTTAAAATAGGCCTCTCCAAAGCCAAAAACATAGCATCAATGGGACCGGATGGTGTCCCAGGCTATGTACTAGACGAGCTCAAAGATGAATTAACTCCTCAGCTAAACACACTGTTCAAACTCAGCCTTTCCACAGGCTACGTACCCATAGAATGATGCACAGCAACAGTTATTCCGCTTCACAAAGGTGGAGTCACAACAGACCCCAGGAACTATCGCCCTATAAGCCTGACTAGCTTGGTCTGCAAGGCTATGGAGTGCATCATCATGGAACTCATTAACAGAGACATTGGGAACCTCCAAACACTGGACCCTACCCTGTTCAGCTTTGTTAAGGGCAGATCATGCCTCCTAAACCTGGTGGACTTCTTTGAGACAGTTACCAAGACTATAGACGAGGGAAAGGTGGTACACACAGCCTACCTAGACCTCGCAAAGGCCTTCAACACCATTCCCCATTCTGGTATTATAGACAAGCACACCAGCCTGAACATAAACCCCTATGTCACAAGATGGGTTGCCAGTTGGCTCACAGACAGAACATATATGGTGAGAGTTGTGGGAGCTAGGTCTGACTCTAAACCAGTTACAAGTGGTGTTCCCCAGGGCTCAGTCCTAGGACCCCTCCTGTTTGGCATATACCTCAGAGGTACAGACAAGCACAGGAGGAATATGGTTGACCAAGTTTGCAGACAACTGCAAACTAGGGGCTATACTTGACTCACCGCCTTACACAGACATCCTCCAAAAGGGTCTCACTGAGATGGATACCTGGTGTTAAAATCATGGCCTCAAGATAAATGCCAAAAAGGGCATAGTTATTCCCTTTGGAAATAACAAAGGACCCACAAACTACCACATAGGTGGTAGTCCCCTAAATATGGAAAACGTAATAAGGGATCTGGGGACCCAAGTAGATAGCAATCTCTCCTTTGTTAATCACATTGCCAAAGTGGTTAGAAAATCCTTCTATGTGGCCCACCTAATCACAAAAGGGTTTGCATCTAGATCAAAAGAGGTCATTGTGCCCCTCCACTCATCACTCATCAGACCCATCATAGAGTACAATGCCACATTTGGGATGTACCTTACAAGACACCTGCAACAGCTGGAAAGACCACAGAAGTACCTCGCCAAGACGATCACTGGCCTCAAACAGATGCCCTATGCAGCTCAACTGAAGAAACTCCAGCTGTATTTGGCTGCATACCGCCTGCTCAGAGGTGATCTCTGCCTGACATATAAGGCCATGTCCAACCCAGAATTGATCAACATGCTCCACCTAAAGAAAACCTTATCCCCTCGAGCCACATGCTCTAGGGATCTTAACCTCACCACAACAATAAATAGGACGTGCTGGAGGGATCGATTCCTGTCCCAGAGACTTCCCATGCTTTGTAACAAGATTCCAATCTACATTAGGCAGAGCTCCTTGCTAGCACTCTTCAAGAGAAACCTTGATGAGTGGATGGGAAACAGAAAGTTTATCCCGGGGATCACTTCAGTGGCTCTGCTGGACAGAGGCACAGGAAACTAATCTAAGGGGGTGGCGAAAGCCAACACATTCTGGCTAGACTTATAAATGCCTTCAGGCAGATAGCCTAGTACCTATGTATGAACCTATGAACCTATGTATTGGCAATCATGTGTACCTCTAAAATGGCTCAACAAACATGGCCATGCCATCAGTACACTTCTAACTAATGCATACAGTACCATGAGCACCATCACACAATTATGCTTTAAAGAAAAGAAATGGGGAAGACAGGAAAGGGGTGAAATGGGAGAAAGCAGGGGGTAAAAGAAAGTGAAAGGACTGCAGGAATGTACAGGAGGGATGTAGGAAAAAAAACATAGCTATCCATTTCTTCAACAGTAAAACATGATCATACATAGGGTCATAGGTTCATAGATGTGTACTAGGCTAATGGTCCTGAAGCCTTAGAAGCTTAGCCCATAGGATTACCCCGGCATCATGCCACCCGAAATTAGTTCCCAGTGCCTCTGTCAAGCAGAGCCACTGGAGTGATCCCCGGGATGAATTTTCTATTTCCCATCTATTCATCAAGATTTCTCTTGAAGAGGGCCAGTGAGGTGCTCTGTTTCACATGTATGGGAAGTCTATTCCATAGCATGGGCAGTCTCTGGGTTATGAACCTGTCCTTCCAGCATATTCTGTTGATTGTAGTAATGAGGATGAGGTCTCTGCAGTGTGTGGTGTGGAGGGATTTCTTTAGATGTAGCATTTCTAACAGAGCTGGGTCAGACATGGCTTTGTAAGTCAAACAGAAATTGCCTCTAAGTAGGCAATATGAGACAGAGAATAGCTGGAGGTGTTTGAGTCTGTCCATATAGGACAAGTATTTAAGGCCTAGGATCATCTTTGTGAGGTACTTTTGTGGCCTCTGCAGTTGTTGCAGGTGTCTATTGAGGTACATGCCAAATGGGACATTGTACTTGATGACTGGCCTAATGAGAGAAGAGTAGAGGAAGACAATGACAGCTTTCTTCCTGGATGCGAAACCCTTAGTGATGAGATGTGCCACATAGAAGGACTTTCTGACCACAGTGGCAATGTGGTGATCAAAACAGAGGTTGCCGTCAACCTGTGTTCCCAGATCTCTTATAATGCCTTCTGTGTTTAGTGGACTACCATCAATGTGGTAATTCATGGGAACCAAGTTTTCCCCAAAGGGGATGATGACTTATTTTTTGGCATTGAACTTAAGGCCATGGTTCTGACACCAGTCGTTGGTCTCAGTGAGGCCTTTCTGTAGGATGTCAACATCACTTGGGGAGTTAATAATGGATCCCAACTTGCAATTGTCAGCAAACTTTGTCAGCCAGAGTCCGTTCGTGTTGGCCTGGACTTCAGAGAAGTAGATACCAAACAGGAGAAGACCCAGGACCGAACCCTGAGGGACTCCACTCTTGACCGGTCAGCAGTCTGACTTGGAGTCAGCTACTTTCACACTATGGGTTCTGTCTGTGAGCCAGTTTTCAACCCACCTAGTGATATAGGGGATGATGCCTAGCTTACTGAGTTTTTCTATGATTCCTGAGTGCAGAATGGTATTAAAGGCCTTGGGCAGATCAAGGAAGGCTGTATGAACCACCTTGCCTTCATCCACAGCTCTGGGGACTGACTCAAAGGAGTCAACCAGGTTGAGCATGCATGATCTACCCTTCACAAAACCAAACTGTGTGGGATCCAGAGTTTTAAGATTTCCTATATCCTTGCTTATTAGGTCCACGATGATGCATTTCATAGCTTTGCATATCAGACTCGGGCTAATGGGGTGATAGTTCCCAGGGTCTGTAGTCGTTCCTCCTTTGTGGAGAGAGATGACTGTAGCAGTGCACCATTCAGTAGGGACAAAGCCAGAGGTGAACCTGTGATTGAACATGGCACACAGGTGTGGTGCCAGTTCACTCTGTAGTTCATGTAGAACACAGCCAGGGATTTTGTCAAGTATCATAGAATCTGTATTCTTGACCTTGGACAGTGCTGTTTTAAAAAAACACAGCTGAGCCAATACCACCACAGCTGAATGAACTATATAAATCCAGTGGAATGAAAACAGCAGACTAAAGACGTGTGTAACAATGTAAAAAATGTTAGTAACACTTTAATGAAAGTACATGGTAAGCGCTTTGACGATCCCAATGACCGCTTCATCAGACATCTTCTACACTAAAAGCACTTACTTAAATACACATATTTAAATAGGCAGTCAATCAGTAATCCAATTAACATCCTATTATGCTTGACAAAGCTTAAAAGTATGACAGCAAAATTAAATCATTCTATAAAACTGTAAAAACATTTATGTAAATCAGCGTTTCAGACTCCTGGCTTTAAGAAAGGGCTTGAGTTAAGCTACCTCATTAATGCCAGGTGAAGTATATGCATTCAGCCTAAAGATCCACCTTTGTTCTGCAACCTCAGTACGATTTCAAATGTCCCCTCCTCTTATGCCCTGCTTTAGAATCTCTAAAACAAAGAATTTGAAAGAGCGTAGGTCACCTTTATCTTCTATGTGTTTAAACAAAGCACTAGTTTCCTTATGATTTAAATTATCCCTACAGTGCTCCTGTATACGTTCCTTAAACATGCAATTGTTTTTTCCCACATAATAAGTGTTACACGATGTACAGAACACAAGATACACGATATTGCTGGTTCTACAGTCAGCATAGTGTGTTGTTTGTATCTTGAAGTATGGCTCAGAGTGAGTACATGTATTGCAGGAATGCACATGTTTGCAAGCTGTGCAATTTCTGCAGCTGTAGGTGCCTCTCCTCTGTCAAATCATATTCATTCTATTATTATTGGCTCTATAACATAGTTGACATTTAAGGCATTTCTTATTTTTAAAGGCAAATTTAGGCATATCCTCCAATATGCCATCAATATCACCTATGGTCTGTAAAATACCCAATTACGTTTAAAAACCTCACAGAAAATACTAATATCACTGCTATATGTAAGTGGAAACCTACGTTTAGAATCCTGGCAGTGGTTCTCTTGATGTCCATGATCTACTCTTTGTGAAAAAAGGGGTCTACCTCTAGAGTTTCTCTCTCTGCTAAATTCTAAGACATATCTGTCAAACATTTTCCTAGAATAGCCCCTCTCCATAAACTCATCTCCCAATTTATCCAATGCTGTCTGTAATTGGACATCATCATTATGTAGTCTCATCAATCTAAGTATTTGCCCTTTCACCACATTGTTGTTCTGCGACCTCAGTATGCCTTCTAATGTCCCCATCCTTTTATTCCCTGCTTTAGAATCTCTAAAACAAAGAATGCTTATTATGTGGAAAAACCAATCGCATGTTTAAGGAACGTATACAGCAGCACTGTAGGGATATTTTAAATCATAAAGAAACCAGTGCTTTGTTTAAACACATAGAAGATAAAGGTGACCTACATTATTTCAAATTCTTTGTTTTAGAGATCCTAAAGCAGGGAATAAGAGGAGAGGACATTAGAAATCGTACTGAGGTTGCAGAACAAAGGTGGATCTTTAGGCTGAATGCATATACTTCACCTGGCATTAATGAGGTAACTTCACTCAAACCCTTTCTTAAAGCCAGGAGTCTGAAACACTGATTTACATAAATGTTTTTGAAGTTTTATAGAATGATTTAATTTTGTTGTCATACTTTTAAGCTTTGTCAAGTATAATAGGATGTTAATTGGATTATTGATTGATTGCCTATTTAAATATATGTATTTAAGTAAGTGCTTTTAGTGTAGAAAATGTCTGATGAATCGGTCATTGGGATCGTGAAAGCGCTTACCATGTACTTTCATTAAAGTGTTACTAAAATTTTTTGCATTGTTACACACGTCTTTAGTCTGCTGTTTTCATTCTACTGGATTTATATAGTTCGTTCAGCCATGGTGGTATTGGCTCAGCTGTGTTATTTCATACTGTTTTTTACTTGGAGCCATATCTTTACAGTTGTTATTGTTCTATCTCTTTGTTGGACAGTGCTGTTTTAATCTGTGAAGCAGTAATATTGGGCGACTGGCAATTTATTGGTATTGTAATTGGTCCTTTGGGGGAAGGGGTAAAGATGGCAGTGAATCTGTTGGCCAGTGTATTGGCAATATCTGTTGGCTCAGTATAGGAGGTACCATTGTGCAGTAGCTCAGAGTAAATCTGGGTATTGCCGTGAAGAATCTTTACATAACTATCAAAAGCCTTGTGATTGTCTTTACTATTTACTGACATTCTTTTTTCATAGCTAGCTTTAGAGGATTTGATGAGGAATCTAAAAAATTTGTTGAGGCTGATAAGGGAATTTTTCCAGTCTTGGGACTTCACCTTATTCTGCATCAGTTTCTTCCTTTTGTTGTAGAGTTTATTTATGGCAGGGGACCACCAGATTGGCTTCCTTTTTTTGGAGGACAGCATCTTGGTTTTATTGGGTATGGCGAGATCCATGCATTTGTGTACGGGCTCGTACAGTGCATTGGTGTATGATTCAATGGTCATGCAACTATTCTCTATTTGCATGGGTGCTGTGAAGTTAGCCACCTCTGTTTTAGGAGCCCAAAGTTAGCTTTGGAGAAGTTTTTCATGGTGGTTACCTTTGAAGGGGGGGGAGGGCTGTGGATTTCCAAGGTGATTAGTTTGTGGTCAGATCTAGCCACTGAGGAGTTGACTACTGGTGTAGAGCAATGGTCACCCATGTTAATAATGACCAGGTCAAGGATGTTGCTACCTCTAGTGGGGGTAAAAACAAGATGATCCAGGACATTGAAATTAATGAATTCCAGGAAATGTTGGGCAAGTGTATTGGTACATGAGTAGTTTTCCAAGTTAATGGAGGGTAGTTGAAGTCACCCAGTATGAGAGTGTTAGGTTAGACCCTAATATTCTCCAGGGTGCTTAGGAATGTGGAGTGTGAGTCTTGGGACTTGGTTGGGGACCTATAGCAGGCTACAACCTGAATCACTGTCTTACCTAGTGTTAGCTGCACCTGAAGTATCTCTGATACGTTATGTTGGGCTACCAGTCTGGAGGTGTGTGCATCCTTTATGAGTACGGAAACACCACCACTTTTGGAGCTTCAGTCCAAGTTCTGGGGCCGAAAGATGTGGAATGAGTTATAGCCTGGTAGTGCAGGGGTACTTTCTGCTGCTTTGAACCAGGTCTCTGTTACAGCACAAATGTTGATGTTCACCATTTTAAGGAGTGCTTCAAGTGAGTGCATTCTGAGATTTAGACTTCTAACATTGAGCAACATGACGCTCAGATTGCATTTGTTTGTAACTGTTACGGTGGTAATTTGATCTTTGGTACACAGCCTAAAAAGGCACTATAGGGGTGGCAAAAGTCTTGGCCAGTATCCAGAAGCCCAGGGGTGACAGATACAGTCCATCTCTGGCAAAGCATTGAGGTCTGTTAATCATGTCATCCCAGGCAGACAAATACTGGATCCCCTTGGAATGACACCAGAAACTTAGCGAATTGTTGAAATCAGTCATTTTCTGCTTGTGCTGTGGTATCATTCTGGGTGATGGTAGGATGCTGCTCAAGACTAGGGTCATACCCACCTGGGCTACATAATCCCAGAGCTCCTCCATGTCTCTTTTCATGTAGTCCAGGGAGATAACATCTCAGGTCATTCACACCCACATATACAATGACAGAGTTATATTTGTACCTGTTGTTGAGGGACCTGAGTGCATGCAGTATGTGGTGGATCCTGGCACCTGACAGGCAGCTGACTGCTACTTTCTCCTTATTCAGCATAGTGAGTGGGACATTAGTGTGTCTCATTATCGAGTCACCTATGACTAGTGTTTGTTGGGCATGCTGTTTTGCCTTAGGAGCTTTAGTTGAGTGGCCTACTGTTTAGGAGAGTTATGTGTCTCATGATTAGTGTTGTGTTGTGGTGGTCGAGTGCATTTTTGCCATGGAGGCCTCTGCTGTTTGAGTAGATTTTTATTGAGAGCCTCAGTGAAGGTGGGTGTGTGGTTTGTATTTTTATGTGAAGGCAGTGCTGGTGTGTGTTCTGGACAGCCATGTGTTCCATGTGGTGTGGTGCAATTGTTGACCTTCTCCTCTTGCCCAGCTATTCCAGTCTTGGCTGGAGAGTGCTTGGTTTCCAATTTGGATATATAAGTGCATCTCTTACAAGTCCGAGTGTTGGGAGTTAAGAGGAGAGGGTTATCAGTGTACATGAGGCAGTTGCTACATTGCCTCAGGATACTCAAGCTCACCAGGTTGTTAGGAGAAAGCACAGGGAACTTACCTTTAGACATGCCTGGAGGGGTGGGCATTAATAATAAGTACTGGAGCTGTTTCCTTGTAGAACATTTAGTGCTGGTCGCCCTTTTGTGTGCTACAATAATTGCTTCAAGAAGTCTGGTAAAGGGCTAGACTAATAAGCTAGTAAAAGTGCAGTAGAGGAGACAACTAGCAGATCTGAGGGAAAAATTGAAGAGCAGAATTTTTGGCACTGCTTAGAAGCTTACAAACAGTCCTGGATACAGCAAATCTGTATCTGGACTAGACTAGTTACAGGAAAGGTGGGAAACAAGTGCAAACATGGGCTTTTAAACCAGAAAGTTAAAAGAGATGAAAAAACTGCCCAAACAGCCAATAAACTACAATTCCTGAGCCAGAAACCACTCCTCTTGTGGTAAATAGGCTACCTAGTACTTACCACTCCTACTGATACGCTAGAAGGCTTCCCTCCAACACAGAAAGGCTTGTGGGGGCTCAGAATCTTACAAACAGTCCTGGATACAAAAAATCTATGTCTGGACTAGACTAGTTACAGGAAAGGCAGGAAACAAGCTTAGCATTTTTTTTACAGAAAAGCCGCTAAAACAGTACTAAAAACAATTCAAATGCAGTGCAAGCTAGAACATTTCTGTTGTAGAAATATTAAAGCAAATATAGTTTAAATAAATGCAATTTATTCAAAGGGTATTCTGAACTGAATTCAATTATTCTTTTATTCAACTCTGTACAGTTATAAAGTCCCAAAAATATACTTATCAGCTCTATATTTCCAGATTGTTTGAAAAGCACACTCAGTCAGAACACAAGGAGATTATAGCAATGGTAGATTCTAGCAAAGTGGTTTTTTAGTATAGTGGAAAGGGAGAAAGGAGGAACAGAAGATAATTCAAGGTTAAGAAACTAGGTAGGTTGGCCTTCTCAAATGTTGTTTCTGTATTAGGTAGAATGAGCTAATGACACTAGACTGGAAGGAGTGTCCCAGATCAAATTTACAGTAGGGGCGAGCAACTACAAAGCCACCAAGTATAACAACAAGATACCAATAGGGAGGAAGGATGGGAAACTATTTTAGGCAGAAAACACTACATAAATGTTTATCACAGCAGAAAAACAGCAATGAGCCACTAAATGAAAGCTTAAACAGATAAAGGAGCAAGGAGACTCTAGAGAATGCTTTTAACTGAAAACACATCAGTTATATGATGCACTCTTTGGCAGGAAGACAGAACAAACAAACAGATGTTTAACAAATGGAGAATATTTCCATTTAATACCTTACACACAGTGAAGGTAGCTAGAAAAGATTTACAAACAGTAAAACTTATTTATCATTCCCTGTGAGGCAGACAATTTTAGTACAACCAAGCAGATTAGTTTATACCTATAAAATACAGTACAAATTATGCATCAGAGAATAAAAAGTGCTGTAAATATCTAGAGTGAGCAATAACTAGTAAAAATAATGAAATCAAAAGGCAAGATACTTATTCTTATATATCGCAGATCAGAGTTTTGGTCAGTGCCCCTCCTCTGTTTAGCTCTGTGCGAAATGGCAGAAACACTCACAAGGTAACTTCTTAAGTAACAGAAGGTTGAAACTTGAAACAACTTTAAAAAATTCTCAAAAGAACCAATGATGTGCTTAGGCAGAGAACACTACAGAAATGTTTATCACAGCAGAAAAACAGCAACGAGCCACTAAATAAAAGTTTTAAACAGATAAAGGAGCAAGTAGACTCTAGAGAATTATTTTAACTGCAAACAAATCAGTTATATGATACACTCCTTGGCAGGAATCAGAACAAACAAACAGATGTTTAACAAATGAAGAAAATTTCCAGTTAATACCTTATACACAGTGAAACTAGCTAGAAAAGATTTACAAACAATGTGACAGTAAAAACCTTATTTATCATGCCCTGTGAGGCAGACAATTTTAGTACAACCATGCAGATTCATTTATAGCTATAAAATACAGTACAAAGTATGCAGCAGAAAATAAAAAGTGCTATAAATATCTAGAATAAGCAATAACTAGTAACAATAAGCAAAAAAAAAAAAACAGGATACTTATTGTTATATATCACAGATGAGTTTTGGTCAGTGCTTCTCTGTTTAGCTCTGTGTGCAGAATATTAGCTGAATTTGGACTATCACCTCTAGAGAGAGGGTTGACCACAACACAATCATGTTGTATAGCCAAATGGACCAATTCAAGGGTGTCAAGAAGACACCTGTGTCAAATGGAGCGCTATGTATGAGACATTTTTTTTTGTTTGATTGTTTGTTAGTTTCTTGCAGAAAGAGACTAATGTTGGGGAAGGGATGTAGGTATGTCTAGGTCAGGTAACTTGGGTAGGTAAGGAAGCAATGGCAGGCAGACAGGACATACAAGACAAGACACAGGGACAGTGATGAACACAAGAGTTGGGTGAACACCATGGTTGGGGAGACAGTGGGGAAATTGAGGTCCCATGCATGTCAAGCTGGATGACAGTGAGAATCAAGTCCGCACCCACTGGACTGTCATTACTGTCACCTTACCACACCACTGGCTGCAGTGCCCAATGACTGTGTCGCCTTCAGATATTTTGAACCAGGATGGAGAGCAAGTGCTCCATCCGGCATAGGCATGCACCCACAGTGTGGCACACAATCCTGTGCATCATACTTGGTAGTTCTTCTCGGGTGATAATTCACCAACTCTACCACTGCTTCTGGAGGGAACCACAGGCCTATCCTCTGGGGCAGAACTACTTGAGGGGCCAGGTAGTGCAGGGGTAGCGAGGGGGGGGGTGCTACCAGGTCATGCAGCAGATGTGCTGGGCAGCGGTGCTGTAGCCAGTGGAGTGGGGCAGGAGGATCCTGTGGGACAGACCTACCCCACTGTCCTGTGGGGAAAAGAAAACACCAAATTAAAAAAAAAAAGGGAGAACATTAGTAACTTCATATGTGACATACAAATCATTGAGACAAGTATTTGCCTCTATTCTATTACCTTTACTTTTAACACTACAAACTCCTGACAAATTTCTTTATTACTTTTAAGACAACCCAGTTCATAACAGATGCACACTATAGTACAGATTGCAGCCAGAAATCTTTGATGTGTGCATATATTGCACATATGTATGTTCCAATTATACTGATTACAGTTTACAACAGGCCGTGTGTACCACTGGTATAGAGGTCTGAAGTTACATTGTAATAATGATGAAACTCTAACCGTATTGTATATTTCAGAAGTGTAGTTTTTGAAACCACGACCACTGACTGCTATCTAATACTGTACTGTTATTTTGTCCTACAGACTATGGCATGCATACTTTCCATTTAGAGTTTAGAGATGCATGCTCACTGTTATTTGATAATATGGAACTGTTGCTTTGTGCTACAGACTAAGGCATGCATACTTTCTTTTACAGTTGAGATACGCATGCTCAGTTTGATACAACTCTATTAAATACCAACTAAGCTGTCTTTAACTTTTAATGCTACAATAACAGTACTACTCTGATGTATGCATACCACATGCTTCTTGCATCCTTGCCAATTGCACAGCATGGGACCTCACATTCAATGCTCACTCCATGGCAGCTGTGGAAAAATCAGAACAGAATACCATTGTGAATACCAGTATTGACTATATTCACCTTTTAACTCTTACATTTAGTTACTGTACTTGATACTTTCAGATCTGTGGGGTGTCTGCCATACTTAATTCCCAATCCAGTGGTTAAGGGTATCCTACTTCCACCTCCGGAGGTTATCAAAATGATGTCAGAATTGTTCACCAATGTGGGGGATACCTGTACCATTAGTCAAAGCCCTGGTAATGCTATTCCAGGCTTCAGACTTGTATTTTGAGCTTAAAAAGTCCTGCTGCAGCAACTGGGGCACATGGTCCTTAGCTAGGAGTCCAATAAACACTTTGGACTGCTGAACACCCCACCTTTGTGCTTGGAAGTGCACTGCCTCACCACAAACTCCAGACATGATTACCATAGATCAAGCTCAATGCAGAATGAGCATTTCCCACCAATTGCATTTTGTATCCTGATGTTTCCTGCCAATTGTATGTATCCCGCATACTGAGAGTGCACACTTCTTGGGTTTGCAATATTTGAAAAAGCTGGACATTGTGTATCATTGACCAAACACAGTAGTCGAGGGTGTGCACTGCTGAGCAATGTGTTTGCTTGATAGTAAGCAATGTGCAACAGCGGCAATAATGTAATTTCAAGGTTATTTGATAGCAGGCACTTGTGTAACTGTGTTAGTCAAATAGGCAAGCTATGGCAATCCAAATAGCAGAACTATACTTGCATGATCATAATTTTGATAATAAATGGAAAATACATAGATAAATAGCTGACCCAATATTATTGTCTCAGCCCTCATATATATAAATATTAATGTCAACTACACTATGTCAAGTGTTATAAGTGAGAGTGACTATAATGTGAAGTGAAACAATACTAAAAGTATATGGAATATGCTGTATTTGAATCCTGGACCATGTGCAGAATAGACCTACACTTACAGCTGTTGCCACAAGAAGGTTGAGAAAAGAGTTGTATATGTTCATATTAGGCAGAGCCCCTCACTGACTCTCTTCAAGAGAAATCTTGATGAGTGGATGGGAGATCGTAAGATTACCCCAGGGATCACATCTGTGTCACTGCTAGACAGGGGCACAGTAAACTAATTCTATTATATAAGGGGACGTTCATTGTGTCACTAGTAAACAGAGGCACAGTATTCTAAATTTATTCTGTACATTTTTGTACCATTTCATGGGGTGGCAAAAGCCACATCACTATGGCTAGGCTTACAAATGCCCCAAGGCAGATAGCCTAGTATTAAACTATGAATCTATGAAACTATGTTGCACTTCATTGTTATAATTTGCAAAGTCACAACAGTAAAACAAAGTTTGCACACTCTGTACTAGAACCCAGGTCCATCTACATTCTAGACTTGCACTTAACACCTGCTGCCACAGGATTACTTGCAAGACATTACCTATCTTAGTATTCATTGTAAAGTTCTCACTGTTAATTGCAGAGCAGCACCACCTACCATATTTGCACGATGGCCAGTAGTATTAATTGAATGCATCTGGTTTATATGTGTGGCTGTCTGGGTCCTGTCTGCAATCTGGGTGTTCCATTCATCCAGTTTTTGCACTGACGTGCTTTACACAAAGTAGATGAGCATGACCAAACATGTTTGCGCAAAGCTGCACATCACACAAACACTGCCTCCTCCCCAAAAAATGGAGAAATAGTTGAATGAGGAAAAACAACCAATGACAGTACACCAAACAAATTTTAATGAAGAAAACTCAAGAAAGGGAAAAGCAATTGATGTGCTGTTATGCAATCTGCTTTCATGGCTAGCAACCTTACATGGAAATGCTATCCACATCATGCTTCCCAACTATCCAGACTTTTGCAGAATGTCCAGATTTTTGCCTCATATATTTGGGCTGTTCCTTGCAAAATGTGTGGTTTTCTGAAAAATCACTGAAGATTGAAGTCAGAATGACATACATTTGAGTTTCGTACTTCATATCCTTCAAAAAATGCATGCTAACACAAATCTTATTATTCTAGCTACTTTCTAAGTTTACAAAATAATATTTAAAATCTGCTCCTATTTTGGGGCTTTTGTCCCCCCATTATTTTAATCTTTGTCCAGATTTCTTGCACTAAATGGTTGACAGGTATGATCTGCATTCGTATTAGAGGTTCCGCTGCCATCAACACTTGTGCAAACCACAAAACTTTGGTTATGTGTGCCACATCTCATTAATATGCATGGTGCAATGCCACGAGATGAGCAACATCGTGTATGTGAAAAAACTCCATGTAGGCTCTGCACAAAACCTTCATGGAGTTTATTGAATCCTTGGGAATCATTTACTACTTTTAGGAACATTAAATATAATCCACTTTGTATTACAACTGATCAAGACCTACTACTTAACAAATATATTTGTGTTTTGGCTAACAAAGAAAAGAAAAGTTCATCAGATTAGTTCTTATCAAGCATTATCTTTTTTACAATTTGCTGAAATGCTCACTAAAGCATTAGCTTTCCTAAGAATAGTATCATCAGTTTTCCAATTTGAAGGTGCTAAGAGGTAATGTGATTTTAATTACCAATTAAGGCTTTAAGCATTTTCCAAACTTATGATGAGTTTCAGCACAGACTGATAACATTTTAGCCAGACACTCTCTTGTCTTTTTGTTAAATGTTTTGCAGTAAATTCTATACCTGATGAACTATTTCCAGTTTTCCTTAGATCTATTTTTAGGATTTCTTTTCAACAATCTGCTGCTTCAGTTTCAGTGTTATCAGACCATAACACTAATTTCAGAGTTAAGCTGAACTTCATTTTATACACAGCAGACAAATGGTGTTATAAGGAATCAAATTATGCACCCTTGGGTGCAGGAATCTGCATACTAATAGTTCAGAGCCTGAAGCCTCTGTACTAACTGCTAGACTGAACTTTATTTAGAACATGCATTATATACATATTTAATTTTGTTTGTTATATCTTTTCAAGAAGACAGAATTGGTATATATTTGCATATGCTGAATATGCTTTGTGTACTTTTATATTTTGCTGTAGCTTCTTTCTCTGTGGGTCTGTGTTGAAAAGGAGGCAACTGCCCAGATAGACATTCCTGAAAGTCAAAAGCATTTAAATAATGAATAAACAAATGTGCCAGTTGTATTCTGTATTGATGAAGAATTATGCACAAGTTTTTTATTAAATTGTGAGGACAGACTATTACAAAATATATCAAAATTCTACTTTTTTAAAGACCCAGGACATATTTTAGAGAAGCTGCTCTAATGCTGTAATACTTTGGGATGCAAGATTTAGGACATATATGAAGCCCACTTTATCTACTTGTTCTAAAATCAAAGAAATCAGATTGAAGCCCATTTTGGGTAGTCACCAGCAATTCTCTATTAATATGTTGACTTATCCCAAACAGTTCCATCCTAAAGATTGTGAACCATATGAAAAGTAAACTGAAGTCAGTAATAATATCTCATCAGCACAGGATACTCACAGAGATGTGACATTCAAATGTTGACATAAAACAGTGATCCTACCACATCTGCCTTTAGGCCTACTATCACTAACATCAGTAAATACATATGGGAGATTTGGTATCCAAGACTCAGAATTCATACTCAAATTATTCACGTTAACTGAAATACTCAAGAGTGTAGCTATGACACCAGACTGAAAATGTACCTTTGTGATTCTTAAATATTTGCAAATTTAAAACAGAGATTGTTCAAAAAATAACACAAAGACAAGAAAAAAACGACCTATCCAAGACACATACTTGTTATTCCCAGTATTGTATTTCATGTTGGCACTTACAGCACTAATTCTTATCCCATGAAGGTATATATTCCAGGTTACACAAGTAGTGTCGTCTCCGTCTCCAACCTCCAACAGTCGGCCCGTTGATGCAGTTTTATGTATGAGTACAGTTACCTAGGAGATTGTTAACACAAATAGTGACAGTGACAGTGAATACTTGCTCTGAAATCAAAAAGAATGTAACATTTTACTTATGAAGAATCTGACACACCAATGGTATGATCTGCAGTAGAAGATCATATCTAGGCACTTGGCTCAAAAATTAGAAAAAAAAACAACAATATCCTGTTTGATATATCATTTTCAGTTACTGTTATTATACATGTTGTGTATGTGGCATTCCTTATTTCAAGATAATACTGTCAAATCTCTCCTTTCTCTAAAATCAGGAGCAAACTTAGAAAAAAAGCAAAGGCAAAGGCCCCAAATAATTTCTTCTTAAATATTCAAAGTATTCACTCAGAGTGTTGACAGAATGAAATTACTGGATTATGGATTTTCAAAGCCACAAGAAGTCTCTAAGTCTTTCGTATGAAATTATTTAATCAATTTATCCTTCACAGTTTGCATTATTGGAAAGCCATTAGTGACAAAATGTGACAATGATACATACCTAAAGTCCTCCTTTTCTTTCCGGAATGCTAACATCCTGAAATCTGAGGTTGCTATACTTGTCTAATATCATGCCATTTATGAACAGCAGCGTCTTTTATGTCATCAGTGTATGCACTAATCAAAAATCTAGAAGTTACCCCATTAGGGTTTTTTCTTACACTGTAAATACCCTTTAATCTAGGTCCCAGGTACACTGACCTAACTGTTGAAACCTGTTAGAATTCATTTCAGCTGTCATTGTTAACCAAATTCATGATAACTCTTTCTATGGGTTTGCATTTAAGACTAGTCAGGCTTGTCGGCCTGTAGTTCTCAGGGTCTGTGATGGACCACCCTTTTACAGAAGCATGACCATTGCATTCCTCCATTCATGTGGTACAAAGCCTGTCTAGAGGCCATGGATAAATAGTGACTCCATAGCACCAGATGTTTCATACTTCAGGCTATTTGGGGGGCATCCTAAAATATTATTAGACCATTGATGCAGTATTCTTAGGGTTGTAATGCATCAGCCACCTGATTTTCAAGGAGATTTTTTAGGTTACTTGATTGGGATTGTTTATGTAAGGACAATATCTGAGGGGTCCTATTGTAACAGCTGTATGCAGAACCATGTGATGTTCTAGGGTTGGTTACTTTATTGACCACAGTGCTCAGTCATTTTCTTAAGTTCACTATGTAGCTTTGGATTATATCATTAGCAATTAATGCAGTCCCACATTATGTCATGCACACATAATATAGTGTTATAGTTTCATAGGTAAATAATAGATTAGGTGCCTTTGCGTGCCATTTTAAGGCTATTCAGTTTCCCTTTCAAAGGTGAGAATAAATCCTGATACTTTATGTTTTTGAGGTAAACACCTTAACCATCATGCCAACCCCCAACCCCAACCCCATAGACTATGAATATATGTAATTTAAGTAAAAAGCACAACTCATGTTGGCAGTTTATAGCAAAACACAGTTATAAATGAGAATAAAATGAAAGCAAAAGACTTTTTAAAGCTAGAATACATTTTACAATAAGAACCCATTATTAATCAAGTTCTGTTATTCAGTCAAGCATTACATTCCCTTTCAATATATGTTGGAGAGCATTCACAGGAAGTACTACAGCTTGGTATGATAACCAGAAGAACTGATCTCAGATGTTGCAGGTAAGAAAATGAAGAAAAAAACCCACAAGACCACATTTTGTTTTATTTGACTGTCTATAAACATGTGTTATGTTACCTTTTCTATGAATGTAGAAATTAAAGCTGACGTACCATATATATAATATATATATATATATATATATATATATATTTATATACATTATATATATATATATATATATATATATATATATATATACAGTATATAATAATTATATAATAATTTTTCAATACTCCACGAAAGTGATTCTTTTAGTATACTTAAGTAAGAGACATTTGAGAACATGTGCATGTTGCAGGAAATTTGATTAATACTTACAAAACATTTACAAATTCAATGTATCTTTAATAAATTACCCAAACATTAAAAACTGACTCCAAAAATCCTGTTAAATCTACTTTAGCAGCATGTTATTGTCTGCTAAACCTTTTTTCCTGATGGCTATAGAGAGTGGCTGAGGGATATACCACCCACATACATACCTCTGGGATTTTGTTTAAATACAGTTAGCCATGGAATAGTTTATACATTCCCCTGGTAACAGCAGTTAGACATAGATCTTCATCGGTGTGAGATATGGAGAGGTTACAGACAGGCTTAGGAGTGACATGCAGAAAAACACAAAGCAGGAGGAAAGAATGTCAATTCAGAAGGCCGAGGTGTAAAATGGATGGAATACCAATTGAGGCACTACAGTGTAAATCTCACTTTAGTGTACTTAGCCGAAGTATGTCTTCTTATTAAGTTCTATTTTTTAAGAGTTTTGTGCTCAGTTTGTAAATGCTGCAGCTGTGACATAAAAAGTTACTTACCTGTTTGATCACACTGATTAAGTATTTCAGATAATGTCAGAGATAAGCATACTCCCACAACGACTTAGGCAAACTCTTCATTTGAAGGAATCAATCACTTCTACTGCCTAAAGCGTTATGCTACTGACTGTGAAAGGTAACAAGCTAATAATATTCAGTAGCCGGTTTATACATATGTGATACTGTATCATTCTCTTCTAAAAACAAAGAAGGAAAATCAGAACTGTGCAGCCTACCAACAATGAACATTTATGTGTCTGCTCATTCTTTTTCTGAATATATTCATATAATTGTTCTTTAGTTTATTAAAATGAATTTCATAGCAACATGCCACATGTTTTATTTTTTGGCTGTCTAGATCCATGAGGAAATGCTTAAAACTAATGTCCTCTAAAAATGCAGTTTTGTAATTAATAATTAATTTCCAACATGAATAAAAATGGCCATTTGAAATAAAGAGAAACAACCAGGAGCCAGATTTAACATGTCTGATAGGAAAGAACTATGGCTGCAATGTTTTTTATTGTTATTTCAATTGATCTGCTTAAAGCACATTAACAAACAAAACGCATGCACCATAAATCATGGTTCTGTTCTTCTTAGTGTTCAGTTTTAATTTCTTTTCTTTCCATATCATTAGAATGCATCACATTTTCAGATTTTAATATTTTTGAAAGTCTGTTATATTTAACTCTGGGTTTAAAATACTGGTCATACATTTGTCATACAACTCAAATGACCTGGCCCAGTTCATATGTTATTATTTTACATCTTCAGCTGATGTGCTCATGATTGCAAATTTGTAGCTGAATATAAGCATTAGCCACGTAGAATATGAAACATTTTTATGCTCAATCCATGCTTTCCTTCTGTTCCCATAGCAGATCTTTAATATAAATAAAAACAACCGTCCACCTTGATAAAATGTCGTCAATTCATTCAAAATCCCTAGCATTTGAAGTTCTGTTCAAACAAGACATGGTTAACGACACTCTAAAAGCATTGTCTTTTCTTTATATCTTTAGTTTTGCAAGATCCTAAACTTAAAATCAATTACATTTACTGAAAATAAATGAGGTAGATATCATTTTAGATTTTGCAGACATTAATATATTTGAACTATTGAATAATATAAACACAATTGGTGTGCATGTGTGTGTGTGTGTGTGTGTGTGTGTGTGTGTGTGTGTGTGTGTGTGTGTGTGTGTGTGTGTGTGTGTTTGCGTGAAAAGAGTGAGTGTGACAGCTGATTAAGTTTATACTGGCTGGTAACTTTTTTTAAATTTGTTTACTTAGCTTTCCTTGACAGCAGTTATGCAATAACTGTACTGCAGCTATGAAATGCAATACAGCTGTACCATGTCCAGATTTCTTTTTTTCTTTCCTTTGTGTGCGTGCATGTGTGTGTGTGTGTGTGTGTGTGTGTGTGTGTGTGTGTGTGTGTGTGTAATGCTAGTAGCATTGCAAGTAGGGTTGCAATGAGTTAAATAGAAAGGAATTAGGATTAAGACTGATAATGAATGTTAAATGTGACACTTTTTTCACTGATACCATTGCCTGGGAAAGTTATTGTGGAATTGTTCACATTCAGAAGAAATATTCTTCTCAGCTACACTGACCATGGTGTGAGATGACATGCTGTTTTTAAAAGTTCTTTCAAAAGATTTCAGCTGTCTGTCAACAGAGACAAGTAAGATGTTGGTGAGTCAAAGCAGACTGGAATGTGCTGATGAAGAGGACACTCTAAGGGATACAATGCACTTGTCTGCAGGGTTAGTGTGCAAAAGAATTCTAAGAGCTTGTGGTAATATTACTTCCTGAAGTGTGGGCCAAAGACAGGATGGCTATGCAAAAGAAATGAAATCTGGTGCTGAAAGGGTGCACTTCAACCTTTCAATTTGTATACAAGCTTCATTGCAATGGAATGAACTGGCAATTGGCCTCCTTGTGGCTAATTTTCTGTCTATAAGTGCATTAGGTCATTGAGGATATCCTCACCGTTAGGGTTATTCACTTTGCATAAAGACTGTACTTAGCACTTCAGTGAGGAAGTGTGGAGTTCTAAAGTGTTGATTTGTATTGCATCCTTTTCTCTGTGCAGTGGTACTTAACAAAGGAGAAAAAGCTGAGGGTGTCACAAGTGAATTGACAAAATAACAACACAGAAAGATTCATACTGAGATCTTACTTGATTCAGTAAGACAGCTGTTGGTTAAACCCAAATGAGTTTAAAATGCAGAAAAGTAAAACCAGTGTGCACATTTGCTTTAATTACATAACCACTACATGTTTAAATATGTCTGCTGAAGGTATTGTTTTTTTTCTTGCTTTCAGTACACTGTATTCAGAAAGTATTTGTAAGGTAAAAGCTTAACAAAAATCAATAACATCTTCCATGCTGTGAATAATATCAGTAAGTAATGTTTGCAAAACACCTGCTAGATGTGCATTTGTTGTTGTTTTTGGTCTGGGGTGTTTAAATGTTATGAATGCAATAATAGTGTGGTTTTAAAAGATTTCTTTGTAAGTGTTCACTTTATTACATTTTACTTAAAAATATCTGCACTTTTTATTGAAAAGCATTAGTGTTTATTTTTCACTTTTATTTAAATATATCATAGGGAAATAAATTCACTGAGTTCTACTATAAAGTACAGGATGACAAAACCCCAAGCATCAGAAACAACAAGGGCAAAACAGTAAAGCATAATTGTTTTCTGCATGGGACCAACCCTCTCTGCATCCTCCCAAGTGTGTATATGTGGGGTGGGGGACAAGCTCCCCCAACTTGCCCTCTCCCCTTAACTTATATATATCAGATCCATAGTAATACTGAGTTAAAGATGAGAAAAAAATTCCCAAAATTAGGAAATCAGTGTGGGCACATACTTAAATTGTACCAGCAGTGATTTACTGTAGAGGACAGCAATCAGCTTTGTGTTCATTAACATTTTTTGCTTTGAACAAGGTTCATCTCAGCCAGCTGCAGATATACCAATTCACTAACACTTTATTATGTTAAAATATAAAACAAGCATGGCATTTTCCTGTACATTCTTGGGTAATGTAAGCAGGAAGCATCTCAGCAAGCATTAAAACTAGGATTAAGAAACGTTTGCTGTACTTCAGTAATACTGCCACAAAACCTTCCCTGTCATTTTGGGTTATAGCCTAATATTGCACTAAGTGCCATGTAGTATTTCCTTTAATCTGCATAAATATTATGTGCAGTGCAAATCATAAATAGACCTGCATGCTGCCTTAAAGGTAATATTTCTGTTGTTTAAGCCTTTACAATCTAAAACTCAACCTGTCTTTCAAACTAGCAATATAGTTTCATGGAAATGGTGACTATAAATATGTGGACTTTTTTTAACAAGAGACATCTTTATTAACTTATCACATATGACATAAGTGTGTGGCCGTGGTAGTGCAGAGGTTAGCATTGTCGCCTCACAGCAAGAGGTTCTCCCGTTCTATTCTCCGCTGGACCACCTTTGTGTGGAGTTTGCATGTCCTCTCCGTGGTCGAGAGATGTCTAAAGACATGCAGATAGATGCATGCATGAATCTATGTGCCTTCTTTGAAGGTTGGGCATAGGGCTGGCAACTCGGCACCGTAAAAATCCACTGCCAATCCTTAGTGGACTGGAGTTTCGCTGTGGTGACTCTTAACTGGAAAAAGCCGAAAGACATATGACATAGGCAATCCTACACTTATATAAATGAAAATAAACCATATTGATGTAATTTTAGTTGCAAACATTATATATCACAAACCATACTGACATAATTTTAGTTGCAAACATTATACATCACTTATAATCTATCCAGTCATTGTCAGTCAAACTGACATAGCTCATTCCAATCCTGTCTTCTTTCAAACCTTGTTCCTCCTCTGCATGTATTGCTGCCACAATTCACATTTTTTCTATATAATTTGTTCCTACCCTTACAGTTCCAGTTGTTTTTATCTCTGCTGTTATATTTACTACTTCAAACACAGCTGGTTTAGACTTTGATTTCCATTTTTTAGTAATTGCTTTTTTTTTTTGGTAGCCACCATAATTAAACTCAGCAAAACCTTACTATGTCTAGGCAATTCCATTCTGTATTATTTATTGCCTGGTAACATCAGTGGATAATTAAAAGTGTGACAGCTTTCATACATTTCTTAACTGTGAATTTGCAATGCCCCATCAGAATACATTTAAAGGAGTAATTCACTTTGTCTAAGCATAAGATTATAACCCATGGCCTGGTCAACATTTTCCCTATACCCACTTGTAATATATTTTCCCCGTTTATATACAATGTGAAGAAAGCAATGCTAAATTAAACAGTATTATGTTTCATTGATATCTTCTGAGTTTAGAAGTATGTCTTTTTAGAAAAAAAAAAATTTGTTGTGGACTTCATTGTAGCTATACTGGCTTCTACTTGAAGCATTCATCTTGGATTTGGAGAAACTGCTTTGTCTACCTGAATTAAGTTGATAGGCCACCAGCAAAGAACTTTATGCGGCTCCAAGGGCAGGCTACATTATCCTGGAGAATGTTCACCCTCACTTTCCAAAGTACCTTGCTAGCACTGTGTCAAATTTCATTCAGACCGATATCACTGGCCAAGTGAGGAGTAATTTTAAAGCTGTGCTGGCAGATTGGAAGCTTTAATTATTTTAGCAGATTTACTGTTTCTGTAGTGTTAATGGAATGGTTCATAAACATTAATGCACATTCTGTTTTCAATCTCTTCACTCATCCCAAGTGTTAATACATTTTCAGACATTCTACTATTTCAGCTGTACTTACTACCTTGCTGGCAATAAGCCATCTTCACAACTTCCTTTCCTAGATATTAACTTATTTGTCACATAGTTCCATGTATATAGAGCTGATTCTCATCACAGTAATGCAACAATTTCCTTTGCAGAATTCATTCTCTTTAAATTTCTTTGCAGGCTAGTTCACTGACTGCCACAGCAGTGCAGTTATAACAACAGTAATGCCTACATGAGAAGTCCCATAGCTCAGTAAGCTTATACATTATACTTTAATGTAGTTTTGGTGTAGGTAGTTACTCATCACAATAAATAGTGTGGCTATTACCCTCATCCCCGCCTCCACCATTTAACGTCCCCTTCCAGCATCTTGCCTGTTTATAGCATTACATTGTCCTGCATGTTCTGCTTGTGGCAGAGTCTCCCTAATTCATAGAATTTTGCTTTGCATTTCCTTCACAGGGTGAGTAGCAGCTTATCTCAGGCTGGAGTCACTTTGACTGGCTTTTACCTCCTTGAATTCTTACAATTCCTACCCTTACAGGGCCCCTCAGAGTGTTAGTCTGTGTGCTTCAGCAGAGTGTAGTATCTCTTATGTCTAATGCCTTTACTGATTAGTTCTTGGAGGCTAGACATATCAAGGTATTCTGCATTTGTAAACAAATAGGATGACATTCTGATGACATACCTGAGTTCTGCCCATTATGTGAACTAATTCTGTACCGCAAGTTGACTTGATCACTTGAAATGCTGATGACATTGTAGCAAGAGCTCCCATCCAACATGGCCTGCTCTCCCCTGGTGGCACTGGCTAACCACCTCAGCATATCATTATGACCTATAATTGTTATGGCTAGAGATGAGTTCTAAATACATATTTCATACATCAGTCTCTGGAGCACACAATGTTTGCTATGTGCCATATGCATAATTATGTACTGACTTTAGTTAATTAAATAGACTGAGCATAGCATTTAACTGTTTTTTTGTGCTGAAGCATTATGTTAATCAAAAGAAATGACTCTCTGGAAACTTCCACACTCCATCAGCAGTGGGATCTGTCAATATTACACAGTAAGGATTTTAGGAAATGGGATTTCAGATTAACATCTCATCTGAATGGTACCACTTCAAGAGTTGTTTATCATCCTTCAGGCTGCACTATAGCTGTAATATCTTGGCCATGTCACTGCATTAGGCAAAAACATATCCCATAGGGCAACAGATGTTCTGAAGCACTTAACCTTTTTGAAAAGACATGCCACAGACAACATTTCTGAAGTTATAATTTGTTTGTTTGTTTATGCACTTACTTATGTACTTACTTTTTTATTGCTGCAATAGCATGTCTTAATATTGCAGATCCATTGTTATGATTAACTCTGTTGTAACAACATTGTACATGAAAAGTGAAAATTGGTTGCATCCACCTACCAATACAACAAATACATTTTAGTAACCGCAAAACAAGTAAGAAAGGCATTGGCCCTAAGTGCAGCACCAAGCTACCCTCTTAAGTGAAGTTCTCATTCAATACCAAATGCACTTGTCTTTCTTGTCATCATTCTGTCTTCCAAAAAAAAAAAAGCTTTGCCAAAGGACCACAACCTGTTTATATTTGTTATCTTCCTCTGAAATTATGAGGAAGATATAGCTCAAAACTGACTCATGGAGAAATACCACAGGAGGACAATAGGCATTATTTATCAGCATATCGAGATAACAGTGAAATAGGAAGAGAAGTAGGATGAAGAAAACCAGGTGTACATGCAACCTGCTTAGGAACAGTGAATGAAGACTGATTTCTGATACATTATTGCATCACTTTTGCTCTTTGTGTTTAATTCCAAGACAAATCAAGGATGATATATGAGAAATGAAAAAATAAATTACAACCATGTTACACTTTGTGTGAAATCTGATCATAGAAAGTTATTATCCAGACATCAGACAACAGTTTCTACCTGCCATAGTATCATGTTAAGCCACCTATGAGTGGGTATACATAATGTGTCGCATCAAATCATCCATAACAGGCTATAACAAGTGTAGTGACACAGTGGGGCCTCTACACTCTGTGTTGCTCAAAAACAGTGAAAAAAAAAGAGTTTCAGCCAATAAGGGGTCCTACAGAACCAGGTCCTTTCATTGCCATAATATTAAAATGATCCTGATTTAAAAATCAAGCTAATGTCCATAACATGTATTAACCACTGTGTTACACAATGTGTAACAGTGCACCAAATTTATAAATCCTTAGCGCAAGAATAATCTATCTGCCTATCTATCTATAAGTGTATAAATAAATACTACAGAATGAACAGTAAGATCAAAAATCATCTTCATCCCTACATGAATACCATGAAGCTAAATAAATAAAAACAATCAGAACATAAAACATTGCCTCCAAAGACTACTGCTGCCATGTTAGCCCAGTGTTGTCCATATCAGTGACAACAGAATCATCAAAATTCCATTCCACAGTGCTTTTGTTGACAAAATAGCTCATCATACCACCAGATATACACTATATAATGTTTGTAAGACCTCTTTCATTAACTGAAATATTTCTACCTGTGTGTTTCACAATACTGGGTTACAGCATGTTTGCATTTACAGTTACAAAAAGGTGTAATATTCAGAATACTATAATAGTCCACAAATAAAGTCCATCTGTTGTTGGAACAGGGAATCGAAATCAGCTACAAACCTCTGAAGAGTTAGACCATGAGACCAGAAATGTTTATCTTGGCTTCATACCCATATAATCATGAAGCATAGATAACTTATCCAGCATGCATCTGAATTTAGTAATCAAGTTTCCAAGCATATCATTATGGCCCATGACACTAATTTGTCCACTTTTCTGGGAAAAAAAACAGAAAATATAACAGATACTAATTGAATAAGTACTGTAATGTACAAGATTTCCATATGGTTTGGCATTTTAGCAAGGCCACTCTTATTTTATAATAACCTTCATTTTATTCAACAGTTGTATATATTGAGAGTTCTGTACTACAGTCTGTTTAATTTTGCTGATATAGATATACTTACTTAAAAAAATCACAGCGATAATTACTGTGTTTCAGCAGAAGGAATTGGACTGTAGAAATTGTTATTATTAGGAACAATTTCTCAGTGTTGCTAATTATGGGAAAATGGCTATACAAAGCCACAAATTACAAATCTGTAATACTATCTTCTTCTATTGGGGATTTAACCATAACACCTTCTACTGTCTTGTCTATCAGGTCAGTCCAGAATGTCCTAACCAGTTTTGGACCTATACTCATACAATATGCCTACCTCATGCCTGCCATAATAGTATCAGGATGCAAATCATACTGACACAAAATAAACAAAAAAGAACACTTTATAACACAAACAAAGCAGATCCTTTGCCCCTGGGGGCTTACAAAATACTCCTTTTTTAGGCACGGAATCTTATTGTATTTCACTGTGGCCAGTCTTACAACATTCAACCTTCCCCCCACACACACACACACACACACACACACACACACACACACACACACACACACACACACACACACACACACACACACACACACACACACACACACAGAGTTCTCTCCACAAAGGATAAAAAATACTTTTGTGTAGCTCATTGTTACAGTTTCTAAGACACTTGTGCACACACATAAAGACATATAAACACACACACACACACACACACACACACACACACACACACACACACACACACACACACACACACACACACAAACACAGTTCCCTCCACAAAGGATAAAAAATACTTTTGTTTAGCTCATTGTTACAGTTTCTAAGACACTTGTGCACACGACATATAAACACACACACACACACACACACACACACACACACACACACACACACACACACACACACACACACACAGACACTCATGCATTCTTAACAATTAATTTAAGTATATAGCAGGTCTTCATGTATTTTCAGATAGAAAGGCTTGGATAGAAAAGCCAGTTATTACACACACACACACACACACACACACACACACAGACACTCATGCATTCTTAACAATTAATTTAAGTATATAGCAGGTCTTCGTGTATTTTCAGATAGAAAGGCTTGGATAGAAAAGCCAGTTATTTTTCCATTTGTAGATACAATATCCCCTATTAATATTCTGGTAATGTATCATTATGATTTTTCTCACTTATGGTCCACAGTATAAGAATGAATTATTGCTCTAATATTCTATGAGTCTCTCTACAGATGTTACTATGGGTAATAATGCAGCCTGATATGAATCTATACTTGAATGTAAATTTTATATAAATTGTGTGCTATGTGCACATAGTATGTTTGCCAGAAAATATTATTTTTTACATAAACCTTGAATAATTGAAAGAAAGGTTTATGTTATCATCCTGTGTATACATGTATTTTACTATTTGCTCTTTGTTGTTGTTCTATGTTTATTAAAACAAATTTTAAATAGATGCAATAAAGCAGAGTAGATGGTTAAAACTATTTCCATGAGTGGACACAGAATAGCCTGTCGCCAGTTAATGAAGCACGCACATGATGCAGAACTGAAGAAAGCAGTTACATGGCATAGACACATGACAAACCTGAGATCTGCACAAATATAATCGTACCCTAGTTTATCATCTTTACCAATATGCTGATATTTGAACATGCCTAACACTGAAGTCAAATAATAACCTAGCACTGAAGAAATTTAACATGACATTTAACATATCAAGTAACTTATTTTCCAGAAAATTAGGAGGCAGCATATAGAATAAGGAAATAAGACAAATAATATGTTGAAGTCTCATGTACCTATCAATGAGAAACAAATATAACAGGGGCAAATCTATGTTTACCTGCAGAACTACTGTAAACTGAAACCAAAATAATGTCTAATAAATATAACAGCATTTTACGTGAAAATAAAAAGTATGCATGGTACAGTGCAAATCCAAGCTAAATAAGTGCATGATTAAAAAAATATGCTTAATGAATTATTACTTCAAAATAAAGAAGAATTACATTTTTACTCCCAAGTGTTCTTGATGATTTTAAAGATTTATTCTCAGCAGCATGGAATACAGATGAAGAACTAATACATAATGTTTTGAATTTGATAGCATTAACTTGAATTACACATTAAACAGCTGCAATGACATGAACACCATGAGTGGGTGAGGTTAACTATTTCAGTGCATAAAGTTAAATAATGTTTCTGTTTTTCCTCCTGCTTTGCTCTGTATGCATATGTGCCTGCATTTTATTATAATATTGGTGATTTAGGAAACTAAATGGGAAATGTCTATAGATAAAAAAGTGACGCTTCAGCTTATCAGATTCTTAAGACTATACTGTTCATTTAAATAACTATGATAAATTACAGAGTAATTGCTTCAGAAATGAAGTGGAAAACTTATATATATGAATTTAATAATCACAGTGATTTAATCTCTACATTGTATGCCTTATCATATTTTAAGCCAGATGCAGTAATCCATACCAGTTAAATTATAATGAGACAAGTTAAGCTGTATGTTACAGTCCGCTTCATAAACTAGTATTCCCCTTTAATTATTGTTTTTTTCATTCTCTTTTTTCTCATTTTCTTTACAGCATTCTAATATATGTAACTGGAATATGATTACCTTATAATTTGATAAATAATTTTAAGATATTTTCCACTGTTTTCCTAAATAGAATACTCTTTATTTAATGTGTAAAATACATAACTAAATAAATAAACGATGGGCCTAGCATGTCTAAAGTAATCCCTTTACGGTGACCTTATTCATATGGCATGTAGTTCATTACACATATTTTATTCTAGTGAAATAGAAGTAAGCCAACAGACCATAGGTTTATTTGTTTATGATACAAAACAAAAGATAATAGCCTGAGGCAACCATATGAAAATAGTTTATTTTGACATAGGTTGTCCCTATTTCTTACTTTCACAAGAAATGATCAATTGATCCAAAGATCTGAAAGATTTTAGTCTGTCATGACAGTAACTGGCTTGTCTCTGGGAATTCAAGGTATGGAGTATCCTTTCTCCCTCATTTCTGAGTTGAGGAAAGAAAACAGTGAGGTGGATAGTTTGCCTTAAAGTAAACTAGGATACCACTTTAGGTACAAGAATGTTTAGCTCTCAATTAAACCCTCTTTCTGTGGAAAATCAGATTGGTTGACTCACCATAAAAGCTTACAGCTCATATGCTCTTTTTGCAGAGGTCATACCAATCAGTAAAACAGTTTTCCATATTAAGAACCTCAAGTCAGCCTGATAAGCTGGTTCAGATGGATCAAGTGTTAGCTGCTTTAACACAAAATTAAGATCTCAAGGAGGATCCATCAGTTTTCTTGGAGGTATCTTATGCAATAGCCCTTTCAGAAATATTTTCACATGAGAATGCATTGAAAAAAGGAGATCCATAGGCAGACATGTTGAAATGGCCAAGAAGTAAACCTTGACAGAGCCATATGATAGGCCATAAAATAATAACTTACACAAATATTGTAAAACTAAAGAAACACAAGCCCTCAATGGGTGCTAGTTATGGTGTTGGCACCAATTAGGAAAACCTTTTCCATTTGTTAATATATGATTTTCTATTACCAGGCCTTCTTCTCCCCATTAGTACCTGCTGCATGTCCTCAGTAAACAGCTGCATAAAAGAAATTAAAACCCTGTCATCAAGGCAGTCAGTTAAAGTGGTTTGGGGTTGGGATGTATCAAACAGCCCTGATCTGCTGTAAATATATCCATTCTGTGAGGGAGCTTACAGCGATTGCCCTAGACATTTCCAAAAGAAGTTAGAACCACTGTTGCCTGGAGCAGAAAGGAGTTACCACAAAGATCTTGGGGAATTTCTTTTGAATCTTCAGAATTACATTGGATGAAAGTAGAAGGGGTTGGAAAGCATACTAGAACACTCCTGTCCAAGGAAAGGAAAAGGCATCTGTGTTCCAAGTCTTCTTACATGGAATCCTGGAGCAGAATTCTACCAGCTGATTGCTCAGAGAAGAGGGAAAGAGGCCAAAGGAACTCTCCACAAATGGATCAAATATTGGAAAGCCATCTAATCTAATTTCCATTCTTGAGGGTTTAGCTTTGTCCTGCTCAGCTTGTCTGCCACACACTTTTGATCATTAATTGTAATATACCTGTAGAGTGAGATGGTACTATAAAGCTATATTTCAAGCTAACAAGGCTAATCTGCATAGGGAGTAAGACCTTGCTCCCCCTTGATTGTGAATGTACCACAGAACTGTGGTATTGTTTGCAACAACTTGAAGAGATCCATGGTACCAAAAGTGGTTCAGAGAATTGACTGCCTTGATCAGAGAACGTATCTCTTATATTTATATGCTGGTACCTGTCCTTGCTGTTCCAGTTATTTTACACTTTATCCCTCTTAACACTGCTCTCCAAATAATGTCTGAAGCACCTTTAGTGACTGCTTTGGAATGGTAGGAGAATGGGAAAATTGGAAATTATTTTGCTGAAATTATTTCATTGGAGTGTCTATAATTTGCATATTTTTATTCAGTCTTATTGCACAAAGGATCACAGGTTCATAGGAAATAAAGGGCAATTGAGCCACAGAACCATTTACACATTGCAAATATAAACCCTCATTCAACATACCCCTCTCAGTAAGGACAAAGCAAGTCAATCACACATTAAATTTCTGATATCTATCCAGTAATCCAGGTTAAATTCTGAAGGGTGTTATGGTGTCAATTTGTTCAGAGGTTCGTAGGTATATACTAGGCTAATGACCACTAGAACCCCTAAAAACCTAGCCATGTAACCCAAATGTGACCCACACATTTGATTTATATTTGATTTTTTAGGGGTAATTTACTGACTGCTTCCATCCGAGACATAGGAGCCAGACCGAGGTGAATTTCTGATTACCCATCCATTTGTCCAAGTTGAGTGTAAATAGGGATAGGGAGGAACACTGCTTCACATAAATGGGAAGCCTGTTCCAGAGAACTGGAATTTTCTGAAAAACATATCTGTTTCTCCAACACGTCCTATATATGATGCAAGCACAATTTTGATCTTTTAATCTAGTAGTCCTGATGCTGTTTGTTTTGGTGATGTGCAAATGATTAATCAAAACTGGGTCCAGGGATGTCTTGTATGCCAGGCAAAGATCACCACTCAGAAGTCCATATGATATTAAGTAAAGAAACAGGGCTTTGAGTTGATCAGCATTGGACATTGTGTTTACTCCCTGTATTCTTTTTGTAAGGGACCTTTGTGGACATTCCAGTTGCTGCATGTGTCTGGACAGGTACATGGGGAATTATATTCTATGATGGGTTCAATGAGGGCTGAGCACAGTGGAATGATAACCTGTCTGGACCTAGATGCCATGCCCTTACTTATAAGTTGAGCAATATAGAAGGATTTTCTTACTACCTTGGACACATGTTGGTCGAAGGCTAGGTTACTATCTGCATGAGCTCCCAGATCCCTGACTAGTGAATCAACTTTAAATGGTGTTTTTTGATGATGTATTTAACCTGGTTGGCAGACTTCCCAAAAGGTGCTATAATGCGTTTCTTGGTATTTAGTTTTAAGCCATGGCTTTGGCTCCAACTGTTTGTATTAGACCTTCCGGAAGGGTGATCTCATCTTTTGGAGGATTCAGAGGCTGCTTTTGGTTTACAATCATCTGCAAACTTGGTTATTCAGGTGCCTTGACAGTGACTTTGTCATATGAGTAGATGCTAAAAAGGAGTGGGCCTAGCACAGACCCCTGGGGGACTTCACTGGTGACTAGCCTCTGTGTATAGGTGGCCTCACTGATTCTAACTGACTTTTTCAAAGAAGTCCACCAGATTCAGTAAGTATGACCTTTCTTTGACAAAGCCAAACTGGGATGGATCCAGTGTCAGGATGTCTCCTATGTCCGTGTTGATAATTTCCATGATAATTCTTTTCATGGCTTTACAAATAAGACATGTTAGACTAGTGAGTTTACAGTTACAGTTTCCAGGATCTGTTGAAGGCCCTTACTTATGAAGGAAGATGACCGTTGCATTCCTCCAGTCATGTGGCACAAACCCTGTTTAAGACTATAGTTAAATAATGACTTCATGGGTCCTGATAAATCATAATTTAGACTATTTAGACTATTCAGGAGGCATCCTGGGATATTTTCTGGGTACACTGAGGCCGTGTTCTTGGCACTCATGAGTGCAGTTAGTAAATGCTCCTTAGTTATAGTTGGGCACATGGTTGGGGGGTGAGAGGGTGTCAACGTTGGAAATGAATTTGTCCACTAATAAGTTTGCCATATTGCCAGACTTCATGAATATTATACCATTTACTACCAGTTTAGCACATTGCTATGTGCTTCCTGTTTAGAAGGCCTTATGGTTATCTTTCACTTTTTGACTTTGCTTGACCTAGTTAGCCCTCTTAATTACCCATTTACTTTGAGGAGAGTTTTCATCTTTATGGAAATTACCCTTCTGGATTTTTGCCAAGACCTTTTCCTTTTGTTGCATACCCTGTTTAATTTGAGATACCACCAGGGTGTTTTTTTCTGATCTAGTTCTGGGCTTACTTCTAGTTGGTACAGCAGCCTCTATTTAGACATTGATATGATTGTACTGAGTTTTTGAGAGCAATTCAGCATAGACTACTGTATTCTTGGTGTTTGGAAGGGGATTGAACTTTGACAAACCATCACTTAATAACAGGTCATTTGCCTTGGAATAGCTCCTGATTGTTACTGGTTTTAATTATTTTGATTTCAAATGAGACAGCTTTATGACTGGACCTTACCATGGAGGATGAAACCTGGGAGAGGGCAGCATTATCCCAAATTTGTGAAACCAAGGTCCAGTATGCTGGAGCCTCTAGTGGACATGTTCACTATTTGGTCAGTTTGTATTTACAAAGCCCAGAGATCTCTGTGCTTGTAGATGTGAGGCCATGTAGGATTCCCAATCTATACATAGGTAATTAAAGTCTCCTATGAGTAAGGTGTTAGGTTGGATGATGTGTCTCCATTAGGTCCAAGTATGCATAGTGAGCTTCCTGGGGCATGGAGGGTGACCAATAGCTCACTAGGATATGGTAGAGGATTTTGTCTATGGTGATCTGCACATGGAGGAACTCCAGCATGTCATCCTGTTTGACCACCATAGACATATGCTTGTTACTGATGTATATCAAGACACTACCACCTTTACCCCTTTTCTATGTACTTACTGGTCTAAATGTGTGGATGATACTGAAACTTTGAACTGCCAGGATACCCTCTACTGCTTTAAACTATGTCTCAGGAATTGTACAATGATATTCTTTAGTGTGAGGAGGACTAGAAGGGAATGTAGTTATGTATTTAGGCTCCTAGCATTGAAGTGTAACACCTTGATGTTCTGTTGCGCTGATTTTGATGTGTTGGTAGGTTTGCCTATTTGGCATTGTCTACAAAATGCACTATCGAGGCAGTCAAAGTCTTCACCATTATTTAAAAGCTTAGAGGGGAAAGGTGCAGACAATCCTTGGCAAAACAGCATGGTCTGTTGGTCATGTCCTCCCAAGCTGACAAATATTGCATGCCCTCAGAATGGTGCCAGAAAGACAGCCAATTGTTGAAATCAATTATTTTTCCTCATACTGTGGTATCATCCTCTGTGATGGTGATATGCTGCGCAGTGCCAGGCTCATAGCCTGAGACACATTATCTAAAAACTCCATAATGTTTGTCGTCATACAGTCCAGGAAGTTACATCTCAGGTCATTCATGCCTACATGGACTATGATGGAATCATACTTGTGCCTGTGGTGTAATGACTTGAGTGCATGCGTGAATTGGCAGATTGTGGCTCCAGATAAGCAACTAACAGTGATCTTCTTCTTGTTTAGCCTGTTTAGAGGGGCATCAGTATATCTTACAATGGAGTCACCTATGATGAGAGTCCTGGGAATGTGTTTCATTGCCTTAGGGGCTTAGTGTTTGGGGCTCTAATGAGAGTGACAGTATTTGTGGTGTTAGGTGTTGTTTTTTCTGAGTGCTTTTGGGCTTACTGAGGCATACCTTTGACAGCGGGTGGTCTAGACAATCCTTATTGTTTAGAAAGTTCACTTTTAAGTGTCTCAGCATATGTTAATCTATGCATGTGTTGTATACTATGTAAGGTGGGAGTTGTGTGTGTGGCTTCAACAACCTGATGTCGACTTGTATGCAAGAGTTTAGCCTATAGTGTCATTGTATAATTGTACTTCTCACATATTGTGCCTGATTCTTTAAGGGTTAAGTGGTTGTCGGTGAACATGAGACATTTGCTGCATTGTGTCAAGACCAAGCTGGCAACAGGGACATTAGAAAATTGCATATTAATAACACCCAGTCCTTTAATTTGTGAGCTACATGGGCAGGGCATTTTGGAGTTAGAAGGTTATTAAGGGTGTTTGCATGTGCAGACTAATAAAGGTGCTTTATTGGGGCAGATTATGCTAAAGAGTACTACATTCTGCTAAATTTAATGTTTACACAATACTGAATTCTAATAAATCTGTAGGTATTGCCACTTGAGGCCCAACTAGCTGCTTTAAGCTTGTTGGGACACAAGGTATTTGCATTATATTGCTGTTTTACAAGTTACAATTTTATGGATCGTTTTGCAGAAAAAAAATTGCTTTCTCAGTGTTTGCTACTGTACAAGGCACTGTTAATCAATGCATAAATGCAAAATTTATAGCAGCACAGAAGAAAACAGAAAACTAAATAATGAGGCCTCTGGCCATATAAAATGATGGGTCTAGGACAAATACACAAATGTACACTTCACCGAACAGCAAAATAGTGCGCATATTATACTAAAAGTGTTGTCTCACGAATGCTGAAATTATAGAATGTTAAATTACCAAAAGTAGTTAATCAACGAAAAAGGCTGACTTTCCCTTTAAATTCTCCGTACACAGTTCAAAACTTGTATTAATATACTGAGAAAGACTATGGCGGATATTTGTAGACTAGCACCAGGTGTTTTGGGCCAAGTGTATAAAACAGGAAGGTCGCAATGTGGAGGAGAGGTGTTATTCATAGATGACTATGTGTACCAGTTGGAGAAACAGATGAAAACCAGAAAATACTGGAATTGTAATTACAAAGTCTCTCAGAAATGTAAAGGAAGAGCCATAACAATATCTGTAACCTCAGGGGAAGAACTGGTCAAATCAGCAAAGCACTTTCACTCAGGTGAGCCTGAGGAAGTGGAGAAATATAAGATTCATCATGATCTTAAACACAGGGCAGCTATTTCCAGGGATTCTCCTTGTGTAGTAGTAGATGACGCTATAGCGTCAACATCGTTAGATTTTGCCCCATTTCTGCCAAAAAGAAGTTTGCTTTTACAAAGTGTGAAATGAGTGTGGTCAAAGAGCAGAGGTTTGGGCTTAAATCCAAACGTGTCTCTGCATAATATCGATCCCGAAGACTTCCCATTAAAAGGTGGTTTGTTCTGTAAAAGGATGTTGAGTGACAACACTATGCAAAGTACATTAGTAGTGTTAGCTACTAAGCAGAATGTCAAAGATTTGAGTGTAGTGGATATGTGATTGATGGATGGCACCTAGTTCACTAGAGGTGCAGAATGTAGGCAGTTATACACAATTCATGCTGTTGTTAAGTATGGTGTATATAGCAAGAGTGTGCCGCTAATATATTGTTTCATGATGGAAAAGTCATTCCGCTCATACAACTTTATGTGGAAATGTGTCTTTGAGTTTTTCAGTGACTTTGATGTCATGTATCTGGTTTCTTATGTTTTATGCAATTTTGAGGTTGCAGCAACTCAGAGTGTGAATAGGAACATTACTGATGTTGTTTGCAAGGGCTGCTTCTTCCACTTTGGCAGGAATATTTGGCGCAAAGTGCAATCTTTAGGTCTTGCGTCCCTGTATAATGGCAATATTCATTTCCAGCAGTGTGTGAAACAGTTGCCTGCACTGGCATTTTTGGAGGAGAAGGACGTAATGAATACATTCACGTTACTGAAGTGTACTTTCCCAGCAGAAGGAAAACCTTTATTAAAGTACTTCACCGAATGGTATCTTCTCAGTAAGCCCAGATCATTTGACACCAGATCAACAGCATGTATTCTGTTTCCTCCACTATTCCCTAATACTTTTTGGAACATTTTTGTTAAATGAATTAAATCTGCCAAGAACACAGAATGCTGTGGAAGCATGGCACAGAAGGCTGTGGTGTATAGCTGGAAAACATATTTGTGATTTGTATCACATTATTCTGGCAATCGTCCAGAACAGGACAGGGTAGATGAGAGTCATTGCCATATGTCTGCTGCTTGCCCTCCTTCTCCAAAAAAGAAAGCACTGATTCGTCATCAGCAGATGTTTCAAACTATATTTGAACACAAAGCAGAGTATAGTAATGTGCAATGTGTAAAAGCTATTGCAAATTTGTTGAAAATATGATTTTGAATGTTGGCAATATTCCGAACTAGCTGCAAGTATAATTTGAATGGCAGGAGACAATATTGTTTGAACATGTACGTTTATGACAAATGGGACTGTTTAGTTTACTTCTACTAGTTGACTATTACTTGATTTAATTTCAGTAATGTTTTGATGTATTTGGTGCACTTGAGTATTACTACACTTATCCGCCATACTTGTTTTCAGTGATTTGTGTGTCGGTAAAATGCATTTTCATGTAATAATCGTTTCGGTGCTGAGTGCATGCTATTTTGCCGTTCGGTGAAGTCTACCTTTGTGCATTAGTCCTAGACCCAAAATGACTACACTATGAGTCCGTTTGTGTATTTTTCAGCTCATATGGTGCAGGCAAACACCTCTTGTCACAAAATCACAGTAGGGGACCCACAAGTGCTATAATAACACAAAGCACTTAAACAACTAGTTGTACATCCCTTGCTAAAGGTAATTTCAAGGCAGTAACAGTGAGAAGAAGAGTAACTTCTTTCTTTTTTTTATTATAAAAAATTCAGAAAAATGCACAAATAAAAGCAGGAAACAAAACCAATCACTGAAAATAAATTGTGATTCAGCAATCAAAGGTACTTAACTTTGTCTAGATGGTATTGGATACAAGTAAAATACTTCTGGTATGCAGGCTAGGTCTACAAGCTTTGCTGTACTCCAGGGAAGTGAGTAAGAGACATTATGCTGTAAAGAATGTTTGCCTTAGAAAAGTACTGGTTTGCTGGGTGAGTACTCAGTATCATGTGTCTACAAAAAACAATGGGTGGGAAAAGTACATAAAGAGCTTATATAACAGTCAATAGCAATGATGGAGGAGAGAGAGGGACATTGGGAATCAGATAATCATAAGGGGTGGAGGCCAGAGACACAGTCTTATTTTAAAACAATAACAGCAAAAAGATGGGAGGTAATAAACGATTAAGGCACAGATCTGGGAGTAGTATTATGCAGTTCTGCCTCAACTGTGAATTAAACTACAAGACTTTTTGGACCAGCTGGGTTTGAAATACAAACCAATATCTTTTGTAAGTAGTTCTAGCTACTTAAGGAAATAGATGTGCAGAATAACTAAGGTCCCTGAACAAATTAAACAATGCAATCAGCTGGAACAGATCAGAAAAGTACAAAGTAGTATCACCACACAGGTCACACGTTCACCTCATTATTTAAGCAGAATTGAAATAATTAAAATAATTTAACTCCCTTTCCTTTTTTTTTTTTGTTTTTTTGAAAAGCTAGTTACTCACAGTTTGCATAATGGTTAAAGTGTGTACCTCACAAGCAAGAGGTACAGGGTTTAATTCTCATCAAGATAAATTAGCTAGGCTTACAATGACCCACAAGGGCAGTTAGCCTAGTACTTACCTCTCTGGTAATTTGCTTACTTGTTCATATATACGCACATTAAATATTTCTATTAGTATAGTTCAGACATAATAATGAGAGTCTTTGTATTCATATACTTATAAAAAAGGCAAGGTTTAGGCAGTAATTACCAACCCAGTAGTTTGCTGTGTGTGTGTGTGTGTGTGTGTGTATATATATATATATTTTTTTTTTTTCCATATATATATATATATATATATATATATATATATATATATATATTTTTTTTTTATATATATATTTTTACACATATATATTCTGTACATTTATTTTTAAACATATTTTGAATTTAGTATATAATGTTTTATGTTGGTATATTCAGTAGGAACGTCAGTCCCCGCCTAGCTGCCCTTTGTATTTATTTATCCATGCCTTAGTTGGACCGTGTCAGATGGTTTTAGGCTTCATATTGTTATGTGATCTTTTATGTATGTTTAATATTTTATAATTGAGTTTTCACAAAAATGTTTTTTTAGTAATAATGCTGATGGATTTTTCTCATTGAATGTAACTTATTTATGATACCATGGTTTTATGACTTGGTTTAAAATGAGCAATGCTGAATGGGGCTTGGAGCCTACTTAATTGAATGATTGTTTGATTGGTTTATTGCTTACAATATTATATAAAGTGTGTCCTTTTGTCCTAGAGTTTGTCTGAAGAAGTTGGAGTATCTACTCTTACGAAAGCCTTCCTGAAGCCGGCTCGTTTTTTCTCTACTAAGTTTTTTCGTGTGAGAAGTGTTTAGATATGTTATTTACATAGACGTACATTTCCCAATAAAACAAGAAATCATTCTTTTTCTGTGTGAACTTGTACTTTAGAACAAACAACCACTTAATTTAATTTAAGAAACAGATAGGCTCTTTGAATTTTCAGAATGGGGAAAATTAGGTAGAGGGGAGAATGTACCTGCAGCATTTACATGAGGTGGAGTCAAAGGGAATGACTGACAGTAACACACTGATTTAGTTTCCCTGTGCACTTTAGCTGCTAAAGTATTTTTTTCTAAAGAATCAATTCTTATTTACAGTTATTTGTGTCTTTACTGAGTATGAGAAAGTGAAGTACAAATACTGAAAGTCATGATTAAGAGGGAGTACTAAATTACACAGCAAATACAGATTTAAATGCAATGGCTTTTACAATTAGGTAAACTAGCATAGTGGATTTTAAATTACTTTTTTTCTGGTACATAAAAATGATACAAAGTTACAACCACTCCAGCTATGAACAACTCCTTAACTGCAAATATAGAACAAGTCTTCTTGCCTGTTAAAAATGTTACTTCAGTCTTCTAAGATTGGGGAACTGCTGACATTCCAAGAACATTATGCAGTGACCTGGTAATCCTACCAGTGGGGCCGTTCAGCTGCTACTTTGTAGATTTGGGAAGTATGGATTATTTTTATCCAGTACAAATTTTCAGCTACTGTAAAGGAAAGCGGTTACATGAGCTACTCCATAGTGTAGGAGTGTGTGGAGTATTGATAGAACACTAACCAAAAGCAACCAGGTTTGGACTTGTTTAATAACTTTGTTGCTTTAGAAACATTGCATTTGGCTTAATGTAGAATGGGCATCACAAAATGATAGCTTTATGCTTAATGGTCATTGTGATTCTTAAAAAAAATATATAAAAAAATATATAGTATTGTTGGACACAAACTGAGTCCATTTTATCAGTAATTCAGTGTTGAGCTTCTACTGTGTTTCCATAAAAGCAACCACTTGAAATGTTATGGCCTGCTAGAACACGCCCAGAAACATGGAGGCTAAATGAGTGAAAAAAACTCTGACTTAACTATACTACATCTGAAATGGTAATTTCTCAGAATATTCTTTCTCCAAAGTATGGTAGTCTTTTGGGGGGCTTGTCCATACACTGGAGTGCAAGAAAGCTTGTGCTTCTGCAAAAATGAAATAAAAAGGATAAGAACAATGTCCAAGATTTGTTTCTCTCCTGCATTTTTCAAGTACCAGCAGTCATTATTTTGTGTGCTAGCATTTCAGTAGAGAGCTCTTTCCAAATTTAAATTGCTTAGTGTTAATTTAGACTTCATACAAGCAGTTACTGCAGAATCTAGGAATATTTAATTAGATAAGTCAGAAATCCTATACAAAAGTTTAAACATCAGATGAACAGGTTAGTAATTCAACGCTCACTGTGCAAGATCTTCCTTCTTAACTCGCTCAGTACAATTCGCAGAATAAGCATGTGGAAAAATCATTAGCTCAGTATGGATGAAAATGTTTAGTTTTGGAAATGAAGTCAGGAAGGTGTCGTTTATTTATGACTGGCATACCACAAATGATGGGTCAAAGGTTAGGCTTGACAGATCAACAAATGTTATGTCAAATACTTCAGCAAAATTGTGTATATATTAAATTGGATATTGCACATAGAGTTTATCAACACATCAATGATAACAGCAAAAAATACAAAGCATACTCCGACCCATTACTGATGGAATTACTGCACATCAGCAAGTTAAATGTCATCATAAATAATTGGTCTAGCCATCTAAGCCTCTTTTGCAACATCAACAGAATGGTTTTGAGGGACTAGTATATCTCACAGAAGATGCCACTGCTATGGGATAAACTCCCCATCCACATGAAATGAAGTCCATCCCTGTTCATATTGAAGTGCAACTTAGATCTATGGATGGGAAATAGAAAATTTACCCCAGGACTGTCCCCTGTACTGCTAATGGACAGAGACAGCTCCTAAAAGCTTAATCCCATGTGTGGGCTGTGATGACTCTCTCACTGGACCAGTAATTAAGGAGCCTCAATCCTCACTACTGGCAACAGTGAGGACATTCACTGGGAGGATAACAAGTACACAAACAGTATTTCCAGATGCAGCTCTTTGCATGAAGTGCAATTTCTCTTAAGAGCACACAGAGACCACAGTCAGTCCGGAACTGGTTTCTCCCTCTTTCTGCAGATCCACACTGAGACTCCCCACTGGCACAGCTACAGAGTTGAGTCCATAGCCACGGTTCCAAGGCAAGTCTTCCAATGCTCTCTCTGTCCAACCAGTGCTTTGTGTCCCTGTCCAAGTAGTAGACACACACCCTCTTGGAGACTTGTTTTACACACACACACATGCCTGGGAAAGGCTGATTAGGTTTACTAGCTATGTCCTATCTGCCCAGACTATAAGGTAGTTACCTCTGCCACCAGAACTGCTTATCAGCTACTTTAAGGCCCTTAACAAAGGGTGTCCAATCTTACTGTGCAATATTAATATTAACACAAACAGTAGTTGACCAAGAGCAAGGCTATTAGTAGTGGCCCACACAGTGTAAGCAAATAAATATACAAGTACTCTCAAAACCTAAACATCTCTATACAGATCACCCAGAATGAAATGTTTAAATATATTTATGAATAAATAATAAAAGAACAAGACAATACTAAATATATATTCACAGTGACATCAGAGTTCAAAGCCACAAGAAATATTTAAAACAACATTGCAGGACAGTCTCAAATAAATAAAGAAAAATATCTAAACTAAGCTTCACCAGATTCCTGACTGAATCTACGGAATTATGCTATAATCTAAGAACTTACTAATAGAGCAAAGCAAATGTGGTGAATGGATCTTCTAGTTGTTGTCAGGTCCAAGACAGAATGCAGAATGCTCTGTCTCACTAAGAGACTTCTCAAAATAATATGTCAAAGATTACTGCTGGGATAGCTTTCAGAATTACATTACTTCTTGTCATCTGACTTCTAGTCACCAAGCCAAAACAGCCATTGATGGCAGCTTGTAGCATTTAGCTCTACCTGTAAAAATACACAGATGAGGGCTTCTCCTCAGATCTCTGGCAGATGCTGGAAGTCATAAAACAATTACATTCCTGCATGCTTTCAAGACTAGCAATTAGTTCACCCTAAAGACTATACAGAAAGTTTCCTAGTACAGACATTGTGTCTATTGCTGCATTGAAAACTGAAAGATACCATCTTTTTATGGCTTAACCATAAAGTAATTCAATTTCAGTTATTCTTCTGAAATTTGCTGGACTGAAGTTAACCTCCTGTATTCCAGTTTCCTCTGTTAAAATATATACATTTAAACAGTTACAATAGTGCATGTACATTTCTGTTCTCTTCCAGTAGGATACACTGTGGATCCATTTTAAAAACGCAAGCATTTTACAAATACCTTTTCAACACACACACGTCTGTACAAGCAGTTTGATATACACATGACCTACAGTTCTAATACATTTGTAACACAGGCATCTTATTTAAATTATTTTGATATTCACCAATGACATATAGTTATTTACAAAATTTCAGCTAGCTGGGCTAGCAGTATCTCCTTTCATCACAGTCCTCATGAGATCCTTGTTTTAAGGGGCTGCTATACCAAAGTTTTTATTATGAATCTCACTATAATAAGTTTATTTTTCTTCAATTTCAAAGTGCAAGTTAAGCATTTCCATCTATTACACATATTTAAATCATGGTGAGACATATGTTTCTACTCCTAATGCATTGTGATTGCTGTACAGCTGAGACGTACAGGAGTGAGACAATGAGAGGTACCTTACATGATTTCTTTTCTTTTTGTTTTTTTTTTTTTCATTCCTTATGACTGCTACTGGCTTCAGGATTCCCTTCTCTCATGGGATAGTGCCAATATGCTGTACGTCCATGTTTCCTAATAAAATTACCCTTATCTCTTGTTTCTTTAGCTTAGAGAGAGTGCTATCTGTCTGCTTTATAATCACCAAGGTAAACCTTTTTCTTTCTCCATTTCCAACAGTTTCTGTCATTAGAGGTCTGTGCTTCTTTCCATGATTTCAGAATGCTGGTATGGTATATCTGGTCTGACCTCCTTTATTAGCCTGTATAAATGTCACCTGAACTCTTTCCTTATGCTCCAGTATGATAACAATCACCAATTTTAGGCCATCTTGTGAACTGGTATAGTGTTCCATGATAATTCTAAATAGGATTTTCTCTTCTTCCAACATCTTACTGGCAATAGTTAATAGTCATCAAGGGTACCTTCCATAAAAATAACTCAAAATGACTGAATCCTCTCAAGGCAAGCCAGAGCTACAGTTTTAACTGGGTCCACTTTTTACAATCTTCCTTGATAACTTTTTTTTAGCATAGATTTGAGTGTTGATTTAAAAATCTCCTGTAACTCATCTGGGGATGGTGCCCTCATGTTTGTCATTTCTTGTTATTTTGAACATAATTGGTGTCCACTGGTCACTGAATATTTCCCTAGGAATTCCTACTCTGTAATATAAAACGAATAACTCCTGAACAGTACATTTTATCATTTCACTTACATAGCCTTCAGTTGCTTTGTTGCACATTCCCAAAGAAATAAGATTTATTAAAACTCACTGCTGGATTTTGGAAATGGTCCAAAAATGGTTATAGTCAAAGGACAGCTCTCTGATAGACACTGCAATAAAAGGACTTTTAACGTTTGGGGGAAGGGGGGCTGTCTCCTGATATCCTGGATATCTAGCTGAACTTCTTAATTTCTTTCATTCTTCCTGGCCAATAAAACTTTTCTAAGATCCAGCCCTAACTCTTGTACATTTCTCTTTGTTCTGTCAGTACATGATTATGTATTAATCTCATCAGTAGGTTTCTGAAAAGTTTTGGAAGTAATATTTGGTGTACTATTTCCTCACTGCCTTTACTTACTCTGTACAATAAATAATTTTGTAACCCAATGCACGAGTAAGAATGGAGTGCGTTATATTTACCTTATTGTCCTACATAACTTGCTGTATTTTCCTTTGCTGTGCCCAAGGTGTCATCCTCCCATTGTGCATTCTCAAATTTTATCTAGCTTACTTGGTAGTCAGCCAAGTCTGGCATTTCTTTAAGGTTAGTCTCTAGAAGATGCTGCTGCTGCACCTTCTAGTCCAAGCACCAGGATCCCGATGTCTAATGTTTCTCTAAAGAAAGAGAAATCATGACAACATTCTTATAATCATTTGCTGTCTCTATTTTATTACCTTTCTTTAGACCCTTTTCTTTAGGAACCTGATAGAAAAACTTATCTTTCTTCTGCTTAGTGTTCCTGTAGAGCTTTGCATAATGTTCTATTCATTCTTGTGAGCACTAATATATTTTTTTCTTTTTTTACATTAGGTTTTGGTATCAGTGTGGCTACTTCTCAGATTCTTTTTCTTTATTGTGTTGTTCTTGGTCTGCAAAGGATGCACATCTAGTTTTCTCTTTTTTGTTATAGAAATCTGTTGATACCTGTTGCCCATAACATTCCCTGCTATGAGGTTTCTAGTTTACTCTGGCAGAAATAGGTTTAGGACACTGCTTCTTCAGGTTTTTTAACATAATATTTCTTTTTGCTAACTTTTTCCCTTTCAACTCACAACTTTTGTTAGAATTCTCAGTTTATTTATTTATTTATTTATATTTGTTGACCGGGAGTGTCCGACTGGATGTAGGTCCATTTTCAGCAGAGGCCCGGGGAGAAAAGCTCCACAGTTAAAATAAACAGACAGTGGTTACATTGGATTACATAGCGATTAACAATTTACATAGCAATTACTTACAACATATTTACAGATGAAGAACATAGTACATCAATAGACAACTAGAATCTTTATCTGTGAAGTACATAACATACATTAACAAATGTTACAATAAGAAGTTCCTGCTGTATAATAAGTACTAGGCTTATGAACATCTGAGCTTGCTATAATCAAGGTAGTTAGTGGAGTGTCAGTTGCTAGAGCTTTTGGATTTAGCTTGACACAAAGTTTAAAATTCTACTCAGTTTCTCAATTTTCTATAATTTTTTAATTCATTCCTTTGATAATCCATTTCACTGAGTGATTCTTTTTCTTCTGTTCTGCTAGTACCTTCTACTTCCTCTTCTGCAACACTTTCAGGCTGCAATGACAATTTTGTTCCCTGCCTTTTAACAATTTTAAGCTGCAATATTTTGTAATGAGACTTCCTTCATGATATTAGTTCTGCTCTTTCAGATTAGTCTGCTATAGGTGTCTGTTAGCATATTTATTTTCATCATGTGGATTGTCCTGTTTTTATATCTTAGTCAAACATTTGTACTTTTAGGGATTCAAATGCTGCACCTTGATCTTTGTGGGATTTAAACCTATTGTGAGTTTTGTTTGGTGGTTGCTACCTTCTTTTTTCCAGATTTGGCAAAGGTGTATCTGTAGGCTTGTTCCTCTCCTCACAGTGATATGATGGTCTATCAAAATGATTATCATCTTTTTGTTTTCTCCAGAGATGTTTAAAGTGGGATGAATCTTTAACTTTTACCTCATCATGTGTTAAATTATAAACCACAGCAACAAGATGAGCTACCTTTCCAAATCCAATGTATATATTTCACCTTCAGTAATGGGACACTGTCTCTTATCACCACAAATGCAGACTACTTCATCTGCTTTTGTAGAAAGGATCCTCTTTTTTCACACATTACTTTCTCTTTAAAAGTGTAACCATATTTTCTGAATTTAGTGGGCCTTGCAGCCACCTGCAATCAAATGAGACATTACACATAATTTTTTTTAATGGCAGAACAGTAGAAGGCTGACTCAGCTATTCTGGAAGTCAACTGCATAAGCTCGCTATCACTAGTAATATGCATTTCACTGGTTACAGATTTCACAGGTAGAAAAGTGTTATTGAAATTTGTGTAAAATCTGGCAACACCTTTTACATGTGTTGGTGACTAACATTTCTAAAATGTTATTATTTATTGTTTTGATCTTTGGGATCAAGCCATATTTTAAGTATGTGCTTTAAACCACATAAATTGAGATTTTCCATTTTGTTACATTTATATGTCAATAGTTTCATAGGTACTCAGTAGGCTATTGATCTATTAGGATCTTTAGAAGACTAGCCCTCCATTCCCATGATGTTTTTATCACTTATAATTTAAGTATGAATAACCCAGAGCTGGACAGAACATTTATATGTCCTACTATGAAACATTTCTTTTTGATGCTCAGAGGTAAAACCAGCTTAAGCAAACAATATTTTTATTAACTTTATCAAAGTCCTGATATTTTGTCACTCCCATGCCCATGATAACCTAATAGTTTGTTAATTACCTTCTTAGCCCAATTACTCTGGTTTTATGTGAACTTATAGGTTTCTCCTTTGAAGTTCGCAAGGTATGCTTTAATATACTTTCTCCTTCCTGGTTACAGGAAGAACTATCCTTGTCATTAACATAGACCTGACAACTGAAACTATTCCACTAGTTTCAGCAGAAAATCGTCTGAAACAGTTTCTCTAGAATCATTATTGACATAGGACCAAATACAGATGCACTCAGTGAAACCCCAAGTCAAAGATGTAACTAGAGTTGGGTGAATGGCAGCTGCCACAAGCACAAGCTGTCAGGGACATGATTGTCAGTTGTAGGAGTATAGGACTTTAGTACAAGTATTCATAAATAAATGCAAACAGAGCATCTGCAGTCATGGCTGAAGCACTATATATGGTAATCTAACTGTAGTAAGCTGCTTGTTACATTAGCAGAAAGCAGTGTGCTACACATTCATATTAGGAAAATACATTTTCTCATGAATTTCACTTGGAAAGATGCATACTTATTTATTTATTATTGTTATTTATTTATTTTTTCTGCTTCTCAACTTGGAGTTGACGGGTGTACCAGTATGAAGATCTATTCAGGGTGCCTGATGGCCTATTTATGATACTACTCCCAGTCCAAACCTCAGGACTGCTGTTTTGTCTAACTGAAGAAGATAAACAATGTTCAGCTAATTGTATTTCAGGCAGGAAAAAATGTGCACACTAAGGCATTTCCAGCACAGAAAAATGTTGCAATTATGCCCACAGTAACTAATAATGTGGTACAAAAAAATGTAATAAAGGCCACCCATTCATTAAAAAATATATAGTTTATCAAACAGGAGACAATAAAAGGCCTGTGCAGACTTATCTCAATTATAGGGTACCTATTTTGCTACTGTTGTAATAACAAAACAAATAGACAAACACAAATACGTACATACAGTCTGCCTTGTATGTTCTTGCAGAGTCTAAGGTGCTTTCCTCTTGATTCGTTCCCTTTTGGAAAATGCCCAGACTTTGCCAAGTTATTCTCAGATATCTTCTTTACTGCAGCACACTCCTCAGAAACTCAGTTGCAGGAAGAAACTCCTATAATTTCACTTACAAATGGGACCATACCCATTCATTTTCTCCACCATTTTGATAAAATAACATACAAGCAATTGGATTCATCACACCTTCTTAACAAAAACACCACTGCAAGACACTTGTAACAGAAAAAAAAGGTCTCCAAGTCAAACTGTTCAAACTCCTACACAGCCAAACATTTCTACGATTGACATCTAAACTAATATGGCTTCTCCCAACCTATAGCCACAAAAATCATAACTCTTTTCCCTAATTACTAGCCCTCAATATTGTGATCCACTGCCCAGAGTAATGCTTTCATTTCATGGTGCAAAACAATGGGCTCTTTTTCTCCACCTCCAGCAAGCATCTTCCTACTCTTTATTGTGTCCACAGCTTAAGATACAACTCAAGGAAGAGGCCACATCACTGACAACATCATATAATGCCAGCCCTTACTCCTATCTTCCTCAGGTCAACACACCCACTGTTAGACTTCCTACACAGCAATTTATTAAATGCCCAGAATTATTTTTGTTCTTTGTTCCAAATGATGTATATATTTATATATATAACTCACTTTCTCTCTATAGAAATGTGTTATATTCAATAGTCTATATATTCTTAATATAATAATGCTTAAAGCTTTACAACATATTACATTACATGTCAGTAATAATCTATTTTCATTTTTTGTCCTCAAATGTAACACTGTATGACACTTTGTTCTACTGTGTACTATTTCCATTTTAGGCATAAAAAAAAATCTTCATCGAACTGTGACTATCTTATAGTGACCTAAAATGTAAGAAGTCTTTCAGCTTCTCTCATTAGGGATTGCCACAGTGGATTACCAGTCCACAGATTGATTGGCAGTGGAGTATTTATGGTATCCAGTTGGTAGCCCAACGCACAACCTTCATAAAAGGCGCACACACACACACACACACACACACACACACACACACACACACACACACACACACACACATACACACACACACACACACACACACACACACACACACACACACACACACACACACACACACACACACGCACTCACCTACTGCATGCCTTTAAACCTCATTCGACTGCAGGGAGGGCATGCAGACTTTGCACAGAAGGTGCTCCAGCTGAGAATCGAACTGGATAACCACTTGCTGTGAGGTGACAACGCCAATTGCTACACCACTGTGGCCGACATAGTGACCTAAAATGTTTTTATGCTTATTGTCTAAAATGTACGAACTATTGTTTTGTTGTAATCATTTTATTGTGGAGCTTTGCTCCCAGGCTGGGCTGAAAAGGGGCAGCTTAACTATCCATTCAGACCATCCTGAAAAACAAATGCAATAAATAAATAGATAAATTCTCCCTCTATATCACTATAATGATGTATCTATAAGCAATTCTGTGTATTGCAATGTCTTCTCTACTCTTGATTCTACCATTTTGCATTATTCTATTGCATTTATCTCATTATATTTTGAATGCATCCTGTACAGAGGCTGTAGTTTTGATCACAGTTCTACCCTGTTTAACAAATTCAAGCAAGAAAATAAATGAACAGGCAGACAAATAGACAAAAAATAAATCATTGACTTACTAAAACAACTCTTGAATGAAGCTTGCCTAGATAGTTTATAACTGTATCTGTCTACCTTAATGAACATCAGCATATGCAATACCTGTAATTTGTGCAACATTTTGTAAGCAGTGGTACTGTTGCATTTCACTACTGATTTATATCATTTTAACACATCATTCAGAGAGAACAATCACAGTATGCTAATTCAGTGAGAACCACCATAACATGCTGCAGTAAATGCATATTTTTTTTGTAACATGCTGTGTTAAAAAGAAGTGATGTGTTATATATTATCTATAGAAGGTTCACACAGAAATTGCTGTTAGCAAGGCATCTGAATGATTAATTATTTAGGGGTGTTCAGTCCTTTGTCCTTGCATGCATTTTCTTCAGTGTTTCTGGACAGATGAAATGTTTCACATCAAGGCTTTAAAATCAAGGCATACACATCAGTCATAGATACTTAAACGGTATTACTGTAAATACAATTGTCATCTACAACATCAAAGAAGACTGAAAATTCATATGAACTATGTTCACTCTGAGTTAGAATCCTGTACTTGTCTTTATATGAAAAGTCCTATGGAATATAGACAATGTCTTAATTTGGATTCTTTGTGTGTTTGCAAATTGAGTAGTCTTTCATGGCTCATATTCTGGGATATATCATTCAGTGCTATTTCTCTCTTCAGTTTAAACAAATCCAGATATAGATATTTATTTGTTCTCACTCAGCCATCTCACTGTAGGGCAATTCTTATCTCAGTCAAACACCAGAACAGCCCCTAAGGAAATCAAGCATTTCCTGATGTGTCTGTATCTTGTTGCTGGTAATTAAACCTCAGACTACTGTAAAGATCTGTTTTACAACAGCCCTGCCTGACGAATGCCAGCAAATTGTGCTGTTGACAACAAATACATTCAAGTTCCCTTTCAGTTATGTCATATTTCTGAAGGGTCAGTAAATACAGCTGTGCAAAAACACCTTTATATTAAAAATCTTTTGCTTGCAATGTGCTTTATGTATACATTTCTCTGCTACTTCATAGACAAAAGTGTGCTGGGAGAACAGAAGGAATTAAAGATTCAAATAGAGTGGGAAATCTGGGCAAGAAATTAGAAGATGAAAAAAGCACTGATAAAGAATAATGTGGGACACTGTAAGAGATGTATGAAACACAGTGGATGAAATTGAAGTATTAATTAGAGAAGTGTGTTTATGGGTGAGGGTTAGGCAAGGTATGTATCATGGACATGCGAATGGGGAAATGCACTGAATGGGGCATGCATTTTCCAGGAAACAAGCTTAGCATATTAGACAGAGTTAGATGATTAAGTAGTAAGTGACATTATACATAAGGAAAGGAAAAATGTAAAGTACTGGATTTGCATGAGCATGACATGGAATGGCTAAAGTCAAAAATGTTAACAGGCAATCTAACAGTAGTAAATGGACAATAATTGAGGAATGAAGCAGTTTACAGGTTCCCAAACAAACAGGAAAAAGACATTTAAACAAATTCATAGAAATGCGGGATTTAAAATGAAAACAGGAAGTAAACTCACTGAATCAAGCCTCAAAATGTAGAAAGGAACATAAGACAATAGAGACTTTGGAATGACCCAGTTCTGAAAAGCTGATCAAAGAGACAGCATGAATAAAGTTATCCTAGACAAAATCATGTGTAATGTATTTAGAATAGATGACTCATTGCAATAGGCACTATAGTTTCATAGGTTCAGGCTAATATAAGATTACTAGGCTAATGGCTCAAGTCCCTTACAAGCCTAGCCATTATTGTCTAGATTTACCCAGATTTTCAATAACTAAGGACTAGAGGATGGTTTAGATTTATACCCATGACTCTGAGTATTTTACAGACTGCTCCTGTCCATAAGGGACGTAGGCACCACCCCAGAAATTAATTTATGATTCCTCGACCATTGACCTAAATTGCATTTGGTCAGGGAAGGGCTCTGCATCATGTGAATACATAGCCTGTCCCAGAGAAGGGGTAATCTCTGAGACACAGATCTTTTCTTCCAACATGTTTTTTTTTTTTTTTCATATTACAGGCAGATCCTTGGATCTGGTAGTCCTCATGTTTTTTGTTTTGCAAATGTGCAACAGTCCCATCAAAACTGGATTTGAGAATGCCTTGTAGGTTAAGCATAGATCAGCCCTTAATAGTCAGTAGGAGACAGAGTAAAAGGACAGGACTTTTAGGTGATCCACATAGGACATGTTGTTTATGCCCTGTATTTTTTTGCAAGGAACCTCTGAGACTGCTCCAATTGTTCCATTGCCTAGTCAGGTACATGCAGAAAGTTGCATTGTACTCAATTATTGGTCTGATGAGGGCAGAACATAGCTGGACTATAACCTCCTTGCATCTGGATGCCATGCCCTTGCTTATAAGCTGTGCCACATAGAAGGACTTCCTCACCACCATGGACACATGGGGATCAAAGTTCAGGTTACTGCCTGTCTGTGTACCTAAATCTCTCACTACTTGGTCACTTTTAGGGGTGTGCTATTAATGTTGTAATTTGCAGGGGGTATTTGACTTGTCAAATAGTATAATTATGCATTTTTTTGCATTTAGTTTTAGGCCATGACTCTGGCACTAATTATTTGTCTGAGTCAGACCTTTCTGAAGGATATCTTTGTTATTGGGGCATCCAATGATTGCCCCCAACTTGGAGTCATTAGCAAACTTGGTCAACAAAAGAACATCTGCATTACCCTTGACTTCAGAGAAGTATATTCCAAAAATGAGAAGTCCCCAGCACTGAGCCCTGTGGTATGGCTCTAATAACTCACCTCTTGGTGGATCTGGATTCCCTCACTCTAATAACACGTATCCTGTCCATGAGCCATTTTGCTTAACTAAACAATTCTGTCTTGGTTTGTGATTGATTGTGGAGCTGCCTTGTAAGAGAAGTTCTATTTGAATTTGTATTTTATTTCTTACCACTGTTTTTCACTATTTGTAGAAAGGAAAGGATAGCTTATACAAAAGAAGATTTACTTTGCTTTATATTTTGTTGTTTTACCTTTAATTTTCACTGTTTGTTGTTAGAAACAAATAGGTTGTAGACAGGCAAACTTTAGCTATCCAAAGGATCTAGTTAGCTATAAATCCACACAGACTGTAGAAAGGAGAATCCAGAGCTTATCTAAGCAATCTTGTCCTGGTTTGTGATTTATTGATCTTTACTGTTAAAAAGAGGTGTGATTGTGAGCAATAATGAGCAGTAGCTACTGTGCACATTTGCGTGCAAGGTAAAGGAATATCAGCTATGTGTGACTTGCAGAAGTTGTATAGTCTGAGCAACAATTTCACTGTACTTAAGCATTTAGTTGTATATTGTTTGTGTGACTTTTCCCATAGAAGTTGATTTAAGTTCTTTTTGAAGTCTGTTTTAACGGATTTTGATTAGTCTTTTCTTTTACAATGTTTTATTCATTTGCAGTTGAATATGGATTCCTTAAATGAGTATGCCATTAATGATTTGGTAAAGCAGAAATACCTCTACAGTGTAATAAATGCTATGTATATTTAAAGGTTTTCTATCGTTTTATTGACTTGCACCTGGTCGACTCCAGCTTGTGTGAAGTCCGAAGCCTAAATGTTGAAAATGATGAACACCAATATTTCCACCTGCCAAAATCTCACTCTCTTCTTGACCCATAATAATGCTTGCTCCTTGCTAGGTCCAGAGCAGTAAGGAATTTCAAATTTGGTAAGTAGTTCGGGTATACTAAAATTCGGCATTATGTTTTTTCGCGGAAGTGAGTTGATGATATGATGACGCGACCAAGTGTGAGTCAGTAAAATTATTGTAAACCATATTTAAAGGTAACACCTGATAACATTGGTGATCTGTTTTCCTCATGTCAAAAAGCTGGATGATTTGCTTACCATTATTAGTAGTAAATCCCAGATTTACTGATGATGATTCTACTTGTGCAAATGGCACAGCTTGGAGAACTGTTGCTACATATATTAACGACTGGACTGGTGATAAATAATGTTAGGCAAAGAACAGATAGAGCACATTCAGGAAAGGATGTGTCTACTGTCTATAAAGATCAATCAACCCCTGTGAAACAAGATATTGCCCCTGACAACATTGAAATTCTGGATACAAGTATTCAGCAGTCTGAGGCTTCAAAACATTCAGAAGGAAATAACACAATTTTTATTTTTATTTATTTATTTTACATTTGTTTACTGGGGGAGGTCTGACTGGACAGAGCTGTCCATTTTCAGCAGAGGTCTGGGGAGAAAAGCACAAGAACAGTTGCTAACATACTATACATAAGGGGCAGGATTCACGAAGCCTCCGTGTAAGAGTTACAAGGCTTACACGGAGGCTGCAGTTAAACGGTGTGATGTCAGCATGTCATGCATATGCATGAGGGCATGCTGAATCACACCTAAGGCTAACACGGTCCGTGGAAGACAGTAGGGGGCGTGTCCGTAGGCCGAGCCCTGCAAGTGGACACGCCCCCAGAAGAGTAAAAGTGCCCAAAGTAAACCCCCAAGACAGAGTACATGGAAATGTGAATAAACACAACACAACACATGCCCCCACAGATTATGAACATAAAATCATATAAATGAACATGTTGTATATTTTTTTTAAACTGTAAAGATGTTTGCCCGTGAGTGCGCTTGTTTGCCCGGGTGTGCCCGTAGCTCAGCCACAGTTAGCAGTAAGTGGAAAAGCATATAAGACCTAACTATGCAAAGTAAGCCAAAAAGCAATAGCGTAGCAGTAAAGACATCAGCTGAAGAGCAGGCCCTCATGGTTCGAGCCCCCACAACATTAATTTTTATTTTTAGTGAAATAAGCACGAAACAAGTCCCTGACACATATGTACACATATAAAATTATATTTTATGTAAAATGTAATGAAATAGGCCAGTTATTGTGAAGAAATGTGAGATAACAAAATAATAACAAATGCCAGATGTGCCCATAGCTGAGCTATAGTTTAACAAGTTGGGTGCATGTGCCCGTAGGGGAGCAGTGGTTTAACAGGTGCAAAATGACTGCCCGTAGGGGAGCCATGTTTTAACACGCTGAAACTGTGTGCCCCTAGCTGAGCTGAGCGTAATATGCGTGCTGACAGCCAAATGAAGCATAAACCAGCGTAACCCATTTGCGGGGAGCTGCACACCGTGCCAACAAGCTAACCAACGGGCAACGTTGAGCAAGCTGTAACAAAACTGCCTTTACAGAGACACACCCCCTAGCCTGTCTAGACAGTCATAAAATATAAAAAGCAGTGGCCAGGTTCGAACCCAGGATACCGTGCACCATAGTCAAGGTACTGAACCACTAAGCCATGACAGCTATACTTAGAAATGCAGTAATAGCAAATATATAGGAATGAATAGAAAGTGGAGCATGACAAAGCAGGTTTTGTGAAGCTGATACAATTCCAAAATGGTCAATCACAGATAAGTGTGGGAAAAACGGCATATATAAGCCCCATAGGCAGGAATACACAGCATAACCGATTGTAGAACTAACCTGCAGCTAGAATGTCAGGAGTAGGTGAGGGTAGTTGCTTTCAAGCACAGAGGTGGGGCATTGAGGAGTCCAGATATATGGTCTGGCTCCTTGTCCACAATCATGAGGCCCAACTCATGCAGGGCCAGGTCCTGTGGGGAGCATATAGGGCTGAGGCGTGGGATCGGTTGGCTCATGATCTCACCAGTGCCACAGGGATTCCAAGGACTGGTGAGCAGGTCCGTCACCACCATGCGGACCTGAAGAGATGTAAGCAGGACCAATTGAACCTTTGGATCCAGGAGGCCCGGCAAATGCCCAACGCCCCACTACTGAGTAATTTACATTTAATTATGTATGTAAAAAATTAAACTAGCTGCTATTATGGAGATGTGTATTCCAATATTACTTCATTTATATTACAGCTGCAGGTGTCCGTTCTGTGGACCGCAGAGCCTATGGCGATAGGATGGTGTGGTTGCACCACCAGGCAGGTCAGTAATCCTCTCCCAGTAACTGTAAAGAAATATAAAAGTATGACAGTTAGCAAAAGAGTGCAGTGTAGTCACTAAGTAATAAAATGTGCAAGTAACAGTGTAAGAGTGTTTGCAAGTATTGCTTGATTACAAAAGTGTGTTGCAGTCTGTAATCCAAACAGAAAAATGAAAATGTCTGAAATAAAGTCTGAAATAAAGATGCCCTACCTGTAATATAATAGTACACAACTTGCAGCAGGCTGAAAAGTACAGCTGCAGAAGATGAGCAAATCACATGTGTGAAATATATCCCTGTTGAAATACTGAAACATGACAGAAGTGAGACTGTTGGAAAGGATTGTAATAACTACAGGTAAAACATGTCAATAAAGCCTAGAAGTAAGTACCATCTTGAATTGTAAAATTAAAACAAGTGAGAGAGTGTGAGAAAGAGTTATGAATCCACCAATAAAGTAGTAATAACCCCTGAATAAAGTATACTGCAGTCAGTACAGAATGAAATGAATGTGACAAGCAGAACCAAACTGTGAAATGTGTTTAAAATGTTGCTGCAGCTGGAATGTGTATCCCAAAATCTGGATATGTTGCTCTCAGTCTGCAATATGCAGATAGTATGATTGTCTGAAATACCAAACACCCACAGTTGTCTATAGCTATATAAAGCAAATGTTGCAGGATGATGTAGCTGAACAAAGCCAGATATGAACGTGTATGAATAACAATAAAATGTATATTGATGTAGCAGTAACAGTCCTATCACCAACTTGAAGTACTTATCACATAGGAAACTGTAGGTAGAACAGTAGTGTGTATATATCTGCAGCTATTAGAAATGTACAGCATATGTATTGGTATTTGAAGGTGTTAATTATATTTTCTTCACCCTACCCTATAACCACATATAATCCATTCCATGTGAAATTGGTATGTGCAATCACAATTAACACCCCTGGACATTTGTCCTGTTGGGTCATGCATATTTGCATGTACGTTGATGCATCTGCCCTGTTCATACATCCAAACCTGATGGCCTGTTGCCATCAATCAACCCTGCATGTTGTTGGACTGTGTATTGCTGTTCAAATTATGCATGTGTTATGCTCGCTGTTCAATGGTGTGAATATCTGGGTGTTTGGTTAATGGAAATACTAATGCATGCTGTTACAACTAATTGCGAATGGTATTGTATGTTACTAACCCAAACTGTCATGACATAATGCAAAACATAGGACGACAGGGAAGGCGGGTTCCAGCGGACCCACCTCTCCCACCTTTGCTGGCGAGTGCACCTGGCACTAGTGCCCAGTCTGGACCCTCCTCCAGTGGCCCTGTGCCACCTGCAGGTGGAAGCGCTGCAGGGGATGGGGCCCGTCCCCCCTCTGCAAGTGTGGCCGGAGGAGAACCACCACTCACCCTCCGTAGTGTCCGGACTGTGGTGCGTAGGGAGATCCAGGAATCTGTTCTTGGGCCCCTACGCCAGCTTGAGGCACAGGTGGCACATCTTATGGGCATGCCTGTTGCCCGGCCTACACAGCCTCCAGCACAGCCCCGTCCTGGGCAGTGAAGGAACAATGGCAACTGCCCATGGGTGGGGATATCAGTTCCACTGTTGCCATCTGTGGGCTCATGGGCTCTGGATATCCAAACATCCGTCCCCGTCAATTGTGTAACCCCCCCACACGTGTCATACACCACCCCTGTATGCGTCTTGTTTGCCTTGTCTGTTGACCTACCCAACCTACCTCCCCAGCTATACCGACTTCCTTTACCTGACATACCACTCTCACCTGAGAAAAAAAAAAAAAAAAAAATGGCACTCTGTACCCAAAAAAAATTACGCCCCATACATAGCTGCCCATTCTGCACACATGTCTGCTGGACATGGAAACTATGAATTACAATTGGCTGTACAACAAGTATTATTGTTGTCCTGACACCTCTATCAGGGGTGGAAGGTTTCAAATGTCGCACCAAATTACAAACATATGCACAGCTGTTGCTGATGAAGAAATGGGCAGCTATGGGCCTTACCTACATCCCTCCTGCAAACACCAAGCTTGTTTCCCTACTGTCTTACCCTCTTTCTGACCCTTTTTTCACCACTTTCCTGTCTCCCCATTTTCATTTCTTTTAAAGAAAATAGCGCGGGTGTGCGCCAGAGTAAGCACTGTTAAGCGGTTGTAAGCGGGTTTGCGTGAAGCTGAATGCCAGTGCGCATGTGGGAACACCGCGCAAACCAGCACTAACCCAGTTACAACTGCTTAAAAGTGCCTTAGCCACTCTGATTGACAGGTCCTGTAGTCAGTTCAAAAGCAAAATAAAATCCCACTGTCAGTCTCAAACCCAGGACTTTGGAAACAGTAGTCTGCATGACTTACCACTAAGCCATGACTGCTATACAAGAACATTGTGCTACAATAAATATATCATGTAATAGTAGGAATGAATGTAAAGGGAATATAGGATGTGTAGTACACAAAGCATATCATGCATATTTACTGTCAAATCTAGTGGATTTCTATAATAGTAGTGTGTGAACAGAAACAGCCATACTAGTTGATAGCTAGTAGGTAATAATGTCAGTTATTATACATATATAAATATATGTATATATATGTATATATATATATATATATATATATATATATATATATATATATATATAGTTGTAGGTGTCAGTGTACATACACACTTAGTACAGGAAACATGAGAGATGAATGGAGAAATGTGACTCTACAACACAGCCTGAATCATGAGAGAGATACTAACCTTTACACTCACAGAACAGTGTCCACAGCATACCAGCATGGTCCTGCCCTTACAATCTGAAAGGGCAACGCCTATCTCACATACCCTTTTATAGCACTGTCCTGAAATCACAGTGAGAACTGCAATCAGTACACAACTGGCTGCATGCAATTAGCAAATGCTGGCTTACAATTGGTGCAGAGGCCATCACATGGACTTATGCAGATACCTACAAAAGCATCCTGTACTCCCACTCCACACATGCAATACTTTCATTGCACCGTCTGGAGGCAGAGAAAGAGAGAGAGAGGGAGAAAGAGATTGAGAGAGAGAGAGAGAAAGAAAAAAAGAAAGAAAAAAAAGAAAATAAGAACACAAACAAAAACACACATAAGACAAACTAAGTTGAAGCTGTCATCAGTGTCAGTATCAAGCTGGGCTAGCAGCAGCAGGAAGCTATACTAACGGTAATGCAACCAGCTGTGACAAACACAGGTAATGTAAAGTAACAAGTTAATAGTCTACATACTGTGATCCCTCCATATGTGTTATTGGTCTGTATCTATATGTATGTCTATGTGATAAGTTGTGTGCACGTAGTTTTACCCAAAGGGGATGACTATACATTACATGTCATTCAGTGTTAGGCCATGATTCTGGCACCAGTTGTCCTTTTCAGTGAGGCCTGTCTGTAGGATGTGTGTGTCAGCTGGTGTAATGACTATGGCGCTTAGTTAGCAGTCATCTGGGAACTTTGTCATCCACAACCCGCACATGTTTGCTTTCACATCTGAGAAGTAAATGCCAAACAAGAGGGGTCCTAGGACAGAGCCCTGTGGGATACCACATGTGACTGGGTTTGAGTCTGACATGGCTCATGCAATTTTGATTATATGGATTCTGTAGTTCAACCAGTGTGCAACCCATCATGTGACATATGTATTAACATGTAAGCTGATGAGCCTGTCTATGATGCCTGAGTGTAATACTGTGTTGAAGGCCTTAGGCAAGTCCAGGTAGGCTGTATGGACTGCTTTGCCCTCATCAATGGCTGTAGTGACTGTTTTGAAAAGTTCAGACAGGTTCAAAAGGCAGGTTCAGCCCTTCACAAAGGCAAACTGGGTGGGATCAAGTGTCTGCAGGTACCCAATATCGTTGTATATGAGTCCCGAAATGGATCATTCCATAGCTTTGCAGACCAGGCTGGTTAAGCTTATGGGGCAGTAGTTCCCAGGGTCAGTAGAGGTGCCTCCTTTGTGGAGTGGGACCACTGTTGCTGTATGCCAGTGTTCAGGTACATATCCTGTAGTAAGGCCAAGGTTAAATATCAGTTTTGTATGCGGTTGTATCTCCTCTTGGAGTTCACGTAGCACACATCCAGGGATACCATCAGGTCACATTGATGCTGCGTGTTCTGCTTTGCTGAGGGCGTCCCTCACCTGGACATCTGAGATGGTATGGAGGTTACATTCAGCTGTGATAAGTATTTCTACATGTGGGGGAGAGGGAGGGGGGATATTTGCACTGAACCTGTCTGCCAGAATGTTGCCAATATCTGTGGGTTCAGTGAATGTTAAGTAGGTGTGCAGTAACTCAGAGCATATCTGAGGCTTTTGGTCCATGTGTCTGACAAAACTGAAGAAGGCCTTGTAGTTATCTATAGTGTCCGTGGCCATTTCCCTCTCAGAGTTGGCCTTGGGTGTTGTTATGAGAGAGCTTAGCTTATTACCAGTGCCAACCACAGATGCCTTCCCTTTATGTGAATCTGCTCTGTCCTGCAGTAGCCTCCTTCTATGATTACACAATTTTTCTTTGGCTGGGGTCCACCAGACAGGATGCTTAACCTTTGTGCATAGGGTCTGGGTTAGAATTGTGTGTGCATGTTCCATGCATTCTTTGGGAGGTCCGTGGGAAGCATTCGCAAAGGGGTCAGCATTGTGGGTTGTGGCTTCCACTGGCCCAGTGGGCTGCATGGATACCATGTCAGTCCTAACAAGTGAAAATCTGTCTATTCACATATATATCAAAGTAGTCTACTGTGTTGGTGGTGGTGGTGGGATATGTATATCCAGACTGATTATTTTGTGTCCAGATCACACTAGTGGATGGTGTTCCACATACAGTACCTTGGTATGAACCCCCAGAGTGAGGATGTGCATTGGACCTGTCTCAGTGTGCTGACCGATGGGGCTTGGTACTTTGTTGTACGGAATGTGGCAGATATTGTTGCACAGGTGTTGGCTGAGCACTGATATCTGGCCATGTACATGTGTATCCACCAAGAGACACACATGTGCTACATATAGGAGTAGTAGTATATCACTACAGTTGAGTATCATGTATAGTATGTGTGCCATATATTGCTGACATAGTTTGCTGATATCCTGTTTGTGTTCTCTTTCAGGGACATGGTGCGTCAGCGAAATCCTGCCTACTCTGCTGCAGAAGATGAAGAGATACACCAGAACCTGGTGTGGGATTATGACATACTGTTTTCCCGTACCAGCCAGAATCAGCAGGAGAGGGCTGCACTGTGGCAAGACCTTGTCCGTAGGGCAAATGACACTGGCACGCATAATAGGACATATGAGCAGGTACGACATCACTGCAGGGATTTAATCAGAAATGTCCGTCAGCGTGCGTCAGATATCCACAGGCAACAGGTCGCCACAGGAGGTGGGGTGGCCACACATCCCCCCCCTCACCAGACAGGAGGGGCTACTCCTAAGTGTTGTGGCTCCAGCCCAGGAACATCAACAGCAACACACCTGCATTATGATGGAGGCTGGATCCACACAGCAACATGACATGGAGCGTGCAGGTAATATGCCATATGTACACTTGACTGTTCTGTACACTGTTAGTTTATGCATGTGTAAGGAGTGTCCTTGGTATGTAGCTGTCAACATAGTATGTAATTGTGCAGGTGTGATATTGCCAATATCAGCAGCTGACATGTGAAAGGCAACTGGTGAAATACTGAACTGTATCATACGCAGTATCAATGGCACAGTTGTGCCCACTGACATTAATCCCCTCATTTCTGCAGGTCCCTCCGGTGTTACAGCAAGGCAGCCCATCCATACTGGTGAGTGTGTTTTAACAATACCTATAATAGTCCTGATAGTGCTAGTAATAATAGTGTAACTCAGCAGTGCTCTGTATGTATACTGCGGGGTGTGTATGTGTGCATGTGTCCACGTGTGCATGTGTGCGTGTGCATGTGTACATGTGTGCCTGTGTCCATGTGTGCATGTGTGCATGTGTGCCTGTGTCCACGTGTGTATGTATGCATGTGTGCATGTGTGCATGTGTCCACGTGTGCATGTGTGCATGTGTGCATGTGTCCATGTGTGCATATGTGCATGTGTGCATCACTAGTAACATTGTGTAGACATTGCAAACTGTGTTTCCTGTCTTCCTTCCACAGGTTCTGGTGCTGCTCTGGTGTCCTGCAGCAGGGAACCTGAATCTGGTGCCACAGGTACTGATAATGATGATATCTGTGTAATGGCACAGGAAGGTGTGTCAGGGTCCGTCATTGGTCTGCCAGTAGACAGTACACAGCTGTCAACCTCATCATTGCGCACAGTCATCCTGCCAGTACATCCTATGTCACCATTGTCCCTAGGTGATGGACAGGATACAGTGGGCAATGACCAGGGTAATGTGGTATCTGTGGCACATGCTTCCCCACACAGCAGCCATGGGCAGGGTCCTGAGATGGTACCACACAGACAGTTGCCCATGGGTTCTCGTGGGAGCATCCATGGGCGTACTGCCTCTGGCAGACATGCCCAAAGAGGTCTGTCAACCTCAGCTATGTTTCGGGCTGTCATGCAGGCACAGTCACGTATGGAAAGGTACACCAGACAGGGTCTGAGGGAGCTGAGAGCATGTCGCACATCCATGACTGACAGTATGTGTGACATCGCGGATGCTATCCGTAATTTCACCGATGTCATAGACAGACGTTGTGGGGACATATTACAGCAGTTCCACAACCACATGTCCATGAGCCAGGGCAATGGTGGATGGTTGCGGCGTCTGCGTGGCCGTATGTCAGCAACAGCAGCAGCTGGCAGTCGGCGTGGATGACAACAGGCCCGCGGATGCCCCCATAGTGCCAGCAGCAGCCCCAGCAATGCTGGGTCTGTGCTGTCATCAGACCGCCCCAGGAGACCACGTGCACGTGGCTCTGGACAGTCCCAACAGGGACCTGTGTCCAGTCAACAAACTCCCACTTCTGATGACAGTACCCAGTCTGGCTTAGTACCGGATACGGTCCGTAGCACCCCTGCCAGGCACAGGTACCGTGTCCGTGCCCACAGACACTGATCTGTATGACCTGCCAGGTACAGTCTGTGGCTGTCCACAAACTCCAGTATATGGCAGCCATGAGGTGGAACTGTGTGCATGCATACACACATGTGAAATGTTAACACCTAGGGCTACCACATACATGCACACACTGCACCAACAGTGCCCCACCCTGTACTGCTGTCCCTCACCAACACACATACACATACATGTCAATTGGTGGTATCACTGGCAGACTCAGGCATACCTAATTCACACCCTGTGCATATGATGAGACTGTGCCCCCTCCTGCAATCTCCAACATCAGTGCAGGAGCAAGTAAACATGCTGCTGATGCACAGGGTGACTACATAGATGTGTATTACTAGTATCATGTTGGTAACAGTACAGTGTGCTGATATGATTGTGTGTATATCCCAGCATGCCTGATGCAGTAACTGTATGACTGTCCTGAATTGTTATCTACACCCATAGTAAGTACCACAGTGTAACAGCTGCACATTATTGCATACCGGTGGTAAGGATGTCAACAGATAGCCACATACATAGGTAGCACAGGGGAGAAGCTAATGCAAGTAGTGATATGCAATGATGGACATGTACACTAATGGTGGCATGTTGCCCACAACGACTATGCAATGTGGATGTTTGCGCATGTTGATATGTGTGCAGTACCAATTTAATTCAAATTACATGTAAACATGACATAATATCAGTTCTACCATGGACATCTGAGCTGTGCATTCCTGGGTACATGTTGATAGTGCCTGCATATTTGCACTGTTACCTACTGGAAGTGTTACCCCTTCTTTGTTGTACAATGGAATACTTCCAGCACTGCTTACTGTTGCTTTGTTTGCATGCATGTTTGCTTGAGGTTCCCTGGAACACTGATTACACCTGCAATGCTGATTTACAGAGCTTCTGTGGATTCCTAGTGACATCTGCATAGCGTACTATACGTATGTCAATTTTCCACCTGACAGAACGTCACTGTCTGTCCTGTTCGCATGTACATTGCCTGCGACACATTGCATATGACTTACCTGGCATTTACCCACGTGTGCAGTCATATATGCCAGTGCTATGAAATTAGTAGCAGTACACACACACATACTCATCTTCAGTATGTTGTTCCCCATTGGCCCTATGTGTTGGTAATCACCATGGCAATCACACTACTATGGCAGCATGTGCAAAGGTAACCTTTGAATCACCTCTATGGTCCAGTTGTGGTTTATGTGAGTCATGTGGCAATGTCACAGCTGCCACATGTATGCAGTCAACCCTCTCCCCTGGCCAGGAACGTACAACACATGTGTGAGATGCCACCACATAGCCAATCTGGGGACTGAGCACTCTGAACCCAGTACTGCCATACCCTGTCAGGTGGCATGACATACTACAGTGACTACAATACCAGTCTGACATAGGCTTGCACTGACAGCAATCCGAACACACTGGGGCATACTTGGAGCCTCAGAATAGCATCCTGCTTGAGCATCACATACCTCCGCAGCTGGCACACAGGCATACGTTAAGTCGGAACAGAGCACAAGCCACACATGGCACACACATCCCGTGTGCCACACACTCACAGCCTGTAGGGCTACACAACACACCTGCTACAGATGTGTCAGGTGCCTCTCTTGGCTGCTGCAGTGGGGTCCCACTCAACAGGCTGTTCATGGTGAAGGTCACAGTGATATGCCCATGGGGCACTATGGTCCACCACAAAACACATGCATACAGGTCAGTCAGAGGCATGGACACATATGACTCAGTCATTGTCCATGCCACTATGGATGACCTGAGACGTACGTCCCTGGACTACATGATAGGGAACATAGAAGGGCTCTCTCAGCATGTGGCATGGGCCAGTATGAGCCTGACCTTGGTTGCCATCATACCCTCACCAGGTATGCTACCACAATATGTAGGAAGGGTGTTCTATGTCTACATTCTGCTCAATCTCCAATGTCATTCGTAGGGTGTCCAATGGCTGTCAATGTGTGCTTACATGCTGGGGAAGCCACAATGATTTGAGAGGGGCAGCTTGCACGTGACACCCATGGGCCATTGTATATTGGCGAAGCCCCTTGATACACACATAGTGCCTTTTGCTGCAGGACACGGATTACATAGCCACCTCTGCAGGTATCACACGGGATAGGACACTAACAGTAATGCTACACAACACCAGCAGTGTACACCGCAAGATGCATGCACTGGACACTGTCCTCAGCACGGTAAACTGCAATATCTGTGCAGTAACAGATTCCTGATTCACAGCTCATAGGTGCAACCCATCACTGCCAGGTTATACCTCATACCATGCTTGTCATTCCCTACACATGTAACACACATGAACAGGGGGGTGGTATCTCAAGGCACCACAGATACACACACCTCCAGGTTGTTGGCACAGCACAAAGCATCAGGGCCTATCCAAGAGCAGCTAACAGTGTGTTGGGCTGCCTTCTGGTTTATAGCCTGGCACACACAACCCTCCCATACACAGGAAACCCACCTGTCCTCCCTAACAACACTGGCAATACGACAGTCTCTAGATATGTATTTATGTGGCTGGACTGCATCCAGCCGAACATTGTGTGTGAGCATTACTGTAGCTACAACACACTAGCTGAAAGGTTCCCAGCATGTAGTCACTGAATTGCAGTGGAACAACATGTAACCACTCCCACAACAGGTGGGAACATGCAGCACCTGTTCATCGACTACATGTAGACTATATGGCCCAGACCAGATGTGTATCCCCTGCTGTTAGGATTATACCATATACAACTCACACTGAATATACACATACCGCATGCGGCCCCTGCACAGTAAGACACAGTCATAATGTTATGCATTGCAAATACCATTTATCCACTTGAGACACGTGTCAGACATGGTAACTACTGAAGGTCACAGGTATATATGTGTATGTGTCACACACATACATCATGTGTGCATTGCCATTGCTGGTTTAAACAATGTCATGCATTGTTATGAACAACAACCCACACATGGTCATATTGTGTGACACAAGCACATGTGGCAGTTGTGGGTTAAACATACCTATCTGTGCTGTGACAGTGGTAATAGACCCAGTAGCGGAGCGCACTATTGGCATTACTGGGCAATTAGCCCTATTTGGCTGTACTGATAGTGTGGTGACATCACCTGTGTTTACTGGGGGAATATGCAGCATCTGGTGTATTGTAGTATTTGCCAAAAGGAACTGTTCTCAAACACTTGCAATTACACACACCCTACTACCCCCCACATGCACACACACTTGCCCTTTGCAGCATTCAAACCCCTACCTAACTATGTCATGACACGTGAGAGAGATGCATTAGCAAAGCGCACTATTCGGATTGCTAGGAGGTTTTTCTTCAACGGCTGTACTTATAAGGTGCTGACATCATCAGTGTTTGGAAAAGGTCATGAGCATCATGTATTGTGTTCTCCTGATTGCCAGAAAGCACATGCCTTTCATACAGAATTGCACACACACAAACTCCCCTCATCCAAACACACACACTTGCCATTTGCAGGATTCAAACCCCTACCTAACTATGTTATGACACTTGTGAGAGACGCATTAGCAGAGTGCGTTATTCAGATTACTGGGAGGTTTTCCTTCTCCAGCTGTACTTATAGGGTGCTGACATCATCAGTGTTTGGAAAGGGTAATGTTCATCATGTAGTGTGTTCTCTTCCTTGCCAAAATGCACATATCTTTCATACAGACTTGCCAGCACACACACTCCCCTTATCCACACACTTACCATTTGCAGGATTCAAACCCCTACCTAGCTATGTTATGACACTTGAGAGAGACACATTAGCAGAGCGTGCTATTCACATTACAGGGAGGTTTACCTTCTCCTGCTGGACTTATAGGGTGCTGACATCATCAGTGTTTAGAAAGGGGAATGTGCATCCTGTAGTGTGTTCTCCTATTTGCCAAAAGGGACATTACTTTCATACAGACTTGCACACACACTAACCCCCCTCCACACACACTGGGCATTTGCAGGATTCAAACCCCTACCTAACTATGTAATGACCCTCGGGAAAGACACATTAACAGAGAACGCTATTCGCATTACTGGGAGGTTTCCCTTCTCCTGCTGTACTTATAGGGTGCTGACATCATCAGTGTTTAGAAAGGGGAATGTGCATCCTGTAGAGTGTTTTCCCAGTTGCCAAAAGGGACATTTCCCTCACACAGACTTGCACACACAACAACCCCGCTCACCCACACACACACACACACACACACACACACACACACACACACACACACACACACACACACACACACACACACACACACACACACACACTGAGCATTTGCATGGTTCAAACTCCTACCTAACTATATTATGACACTTGAGGGAGACGCATTAGCAGAGCGCGCTATCCGAATTATTGGGCATCTGTTCTGCACCTGCAGTATTTATAGGGTGCTGACATCTTTATTTCTACAGAGGTATGTACATCTAGTACTACCTGTCAGGTGGGGGATAGCATATATATGCATTTGCAGCCACCTACTTCAGGGTCAGATATGCACATCGCACTGGCAGGTTATGTTCTATACCATGCTTCATGACCACAGGACCACAACACAACCAGTCCAGAACACCCCTCCCACATCCAGGACACACACTTTGCTTCCCTGGGAACAGTGCCGGGATATGCAGGTGTTCACATACACCATTCCAGTTGTTAACATCAGGTACAGGCATATTGTGTGTGGGAACTACTCAGGCCTCTACAACATTACCCTACAGCCACTACAATTTGTGGGTCCATGTGCTATGGCAGAACCACTCACCACAGCCACATGGGGAATACATATTGCAACTGTCCATCTGCAACATGGGTACTCACTGTTCCACATCAGAGGTAGACCACCATTGTTGATATCTGACCATACCCACCTTTCCCTGGACATCCATATCCCATCCCCACCCCCAGGCAAGGTTGTCACTGCAAACAAACTGTATTTAGCACAAGCAGACTCTACACTTGTGAAGACTGGGGTAGAAGACTTCAAAGGACCCATGCTGGGGGACTATACTGGCCACTCTGCATAATCCTTGACAATTGCATTCTATGAGCATGTGTAATGTTTGCATTAATCATGCTATCCCACATATACCCATGACTGCTCCACAACAGGACACCTGTCAGGTGTACACCAGCCATATATGAGCTGTCCAACAGACAGAATGAGCTAATACATTGCAGAGCTGTAGCCCACAGAGGGAGGACATCTCTGAACAGTACTGGCACGACACTTCAATCCCACATAATCATCACAACACAGTGTTGACAGTGAAATTGTCCAGATAATGCAGCTAGGGCTCCCCTTAGTCTGTTATTGATGCCCACTTACTGTTAGAGGTCATCAGCAACCCTCTTCCAGCACACACCAACAACATGGATGTGGCTTAGCACATTCAAACCCTTGGATCTCCACTGTGTCCCTGCTTGACAGAGGCACAGCACACTAGCCTCACACAATGCCTTATGTGACCTACTTTACAGTGGCACAGTAGCCTACTGTACTGGGGATGCAGATGCCAAGCACACTCTGGCTAAGCTGTCATTCCCTAGGGCAAACAGCCTAGTATTGACCTCTACACCCATATGTTTAATTGTCAGATGCACAATATTTGTTGCTGATAGACTGTTTGCAGGTCTTATTGCCATAGCATTCCCTGTTTCTATGAACAACTTGTGTATCTGTGGAAGATGTTTGAATATGAGGGGGATCCACTATATCACTTATGTCTCTGAAGTCATTTACTGTGTGCACTGGGCAGATTGGTGTGATGTGGTTGGTTCCTGGAATGACACGTACAAATACCAGATATGTGTGGCCAACTGCTAAACGGAGATATGGCCTAAGTGTGTGAGCATGCCCAGTTCAGCCTTTCCATGGCATGTTGTCTGACATATGCCTCATTTATCAAAGTGTGCGAGCATGCCCAGTGTGAGCTTTCCATATGATGAACTCTGCAGTCCACCACATATTTGGGTGAGTGTGAACTTCAACAATATCTCACGTTTATGGATATGTGTTGGGTGTCATGTTGTGTACTTACTGGCCATCTGCTTCATGTCTGAACACAACAGGGATTATACTGTGCCTGCAGGGTTTGAATGGGATACTTTGCATACAGTTGTCAACATCCTTTCATACTGACCTAACACTGTAGTACCGTATAGTGTACTGGTTCAGTACTTTCACTGTGGTGGACAGTATCTTGGGCTTTAGTCCTAGCACTGCTTTAAATCTTCATAGTGAGCACAACAGACTGTGTAGGGGCCAGTTGTGCACATATGACCATGTTGCATTGTGTTCAGATATGGACTACCTAAACCAGGCTTGTCCAACATTGGCAGTGTATTCCACAACATAGGTGGACATTGGCAAACACTAGCGATGTGCCCTAGGCCATTTCTAATGCTAGTCAGAGAGTGTGTTTGTCCTTCAACACACATTGTAACTGGAGTTTGCCATGACATATGTCATGGTTAGTATACTGTGCCTCCATCTACCTGTGACATAACAGTGATACCCAGGGTAAACCTACCATCTCCCATCCACTCATCAAGATTCGTCTTGAGGAGTGTCGATGGGTGACTCTCTAGCTAACCTGTACTGGGAGTTTACTCAAGAGTGGGAGTGGCTTCTGTGTTATGGATCATTCAGTACAGCTTGTCCTATGTATGTCAGTGCTGGGGTTCAGGTCTCTCATGTGCATAGCTCACTGCCATTCAGATTGTACAAGGTGCAGCATGTTCATTGATTCCAGCTTGGACATGGCTTTATATACCAGGCACAGCTTGTCTCTGGGTGGGCAGTATGGTAGTGTGTGGAGCTGCAGTTTGTTTAATCAGGCAACACATGGCATCTGTTCAAGCTCTTTGCTACTCCTGGTGAGGTACTGTTGTGGACTTTACAGTTGATGGAGGTGTGTGCTGAGGTACATCCCACAGGGGCTATTGTAGTCAATTGTAACGCTGATGAAGGATGACTGCAGAGCCACCGTGACCTCCCCTTATCTAGATCTGACAACCTTCATGATTAGGTGGGTATATGGTGTGTTTCTGTGAACACTACAGCCACATGTTTGTACAATGCAGGATATCTATCACCTTGTATCCCCAGGTCTCTCATTACATGTTAGGTACGTAATGGGTTAACACCTGTGTGGTAATTGGTGGGCAATTACTGTATATCCACGGTGGTTGACTATACACATTTCTGCAATTAGCTTGCTGACATGGCTATGGCACCAGTTGTCTGTTTCTATGTGGCCCTTTAGTGGGATGCTTGTGTCAGCTGGGGGTCAGATATGGTGGGCAGTTTGTACTCCTCTGCATACATGTTCAGTCACAGTCCTTCCATGTTGGCCTGTACCTATGGGACATATATACGGAACAAGGGAGGTCCCAGGACCAAGCCTTGTGGGATGCCACTTATATCTGGTTTGTAGTCTGACATGGATGCGGCATGTCTGACCATGTCAGTTCTGTCCTTGGTCTGGTTTGCAACCCCTCTACTGACATAGGGGTTTATATTTAAGCTGGTGACCATATCTATACTGAACACATAGGGTATTGTATGGAAGTATTTGCAAGGTCCAGCTATGCTGTGTGGACCACATTGCCCTCATCAATGACCTTAATGACTGTTTCAAATGGGTCAAACATGTTTATGGGCAGGATCTGCACTTATGACAGCCACACTGGGTAGGGTCTGGTGTCAGTAGGTCCCCGATAGCTTTATGTCTGCGGTACATGCTGATTCTTTCCATAGCTGTGCAGACCAAGCTTGTCAGGATCCTGGGGTGGTAGTTTTCAGTATCCATTCAGGCAACACCTTTGTTGAGAAGGACCACTGTTGTTGTACAATGCTCTTTCGGTACATATCCTGTGGTAAGGCTGACATTGAGCAGTAGTGTCATTTGGCATTCCATTCTTCTTGGAGTCCATGTTGGACTCAGCCCAGGACACCATCTCATACCTTTGCTGCTGTGTGTTTTGCTTTGTAGATGCTGGCTGTTACCTCAGCATCTGCAATGTCAGGGGGCCAGAAGTCTGCTGGGATAGATATTTTGCATTCTGGGGGGGGGGGGGTTGCACTGCACCTGTCAGGTTGTATGTTGGCAATATGTGTTTGATATGTTGTTTGTAATATTTGTGTGATTCGGAGCATATCTGTGAATTCCCAACATGGTTTCTACCATCAGTTGAGTAAGCCTTGTGATTATCCTTAGTGTCCTGTACAATTTGTATCTTCATAGGTTCATAGGTTCATACTAGGCTATCCACCCTAGAGCATTTGTAAGCCTAGCCAGAGTGTGTGTGTCTTTCGCCGCCCCTTGCTATGTGAATAGTATGGCCATTTATGATTTACTTTACTGTGCCTCTGTCTGGACGTGACACAGTGAAGACCCCCAGTGTACATCTACGATCATCCATCCACTTGGCAATATTCCTGTTGAGGGGTGTCAGTGAGGGGCTCTGCCTAACATGGAGTGGGATCCTGTTCCTGGGTGTGGGGAGCCTCTGGGTTATGTATCTGTCCCTCCAGCACATCCTATTTCATTATGTGTTGAGGTTGACATCTGTCACTCTAACAGTTCCAATGGCTTTGATTTTCCTGGGGTGGAGCATGTCCATTACTCCTGTGTTGGACATGGCCTTGTACAACAGACATACAATGCCTCTGTGTAGGCAGTATGTGACTGCATTCAGCTGGGGTGTCTACAGCCAGACAGCATATGACATATATTTGAGACCCTTTATCCTCTTGGTGAGGTACCTTTGAGGTCTTTCGAACCTCTGCAGGAGTCAGGTAAGGTACATCCCATATGAGTCATTGTACTAGATTATGGGTCTGATAAGAGAACAGCACAGGGGCACAATGACCTCTGTTGATGTAGATGTGAATCCTTTCATGATACAGTGTCCAATATAGACAGTCTTCCTAGCCACATTGGCAATGTGAGTGTCACATAACAGGTTACTGTCCACTTGTGTCCGTAGGTCGCTGATTACTCCTTGCATACATAATGGTTTACCACCTATGTGGTAATTTGTGAGTACCTTGTTTGGTATTTGGTGGGACATTCATACTGTCCAGTGTCTTCAGGACATCTGGGTGGGGTTCCTGTGTGTGAGAGTATGGCCTGTAGCATGCTACAGATTGTACAGCAGTTTTGACTACAGTTAGGTGCACATGGGTGGTCTCCGCTGCTTTGTGCATTGTCAGTTACCTGGACGTATGGGTGTCTGTGCTGCATATGGATACTCCCCCTCCTTTGATGTTTTGGTCCAGGTTTTGGGGCCATAACGCATGATATGAGGTAAAACCTGGTAGTGCTGGTGTGCTGTCAGTAGGCTTGCAGCAGGTTTCTGTCACTGCACAGACATCAATGTTCTCCATACTGGGAAGGGCCTCAGGAGCATGCATATTGCGATTTACACATCTGACATTGGTCAGCATTACCCTTATGTTTCTTACCACTTATGTTTTCTAGGGTGGTGGGTTAGTCTTTTCAGCCTTGCCTATGTACGGCTCTATGGAGGTGGCAAAAGCCTTATCCAATATCCAGATGCCCAGGGGTAACAGGTGCAAGCCATCCCTGGAACAGCAGCATGGCTTGTCATGCATGACATCTCAAGCAGACAGACATTAGATCCTCTTGGACTGACAGCTGTAATTGTGCCACCTGTTAAAGCTGATCATTCTGTGTTTGTACTGTGGCATCATTCTTGGTGAGGGTAGGATGCTGCAAATGGCCAGTGTCATACCGGCCTGGAGTACATATTCAGAGAGCTCATCCATGTCTCTTTTCATGTAGTCCAGGGAGGTACATCTCAGGTCATTCACACCAGCATGGACAATGACTGCATCATATTTCTACTTGCTTTGGGGTGACCTGCGTACTTGTGTTATGTGGCGTATTGTAGCAGCCTACAGGAAGCTTACTGTACCATTTCCCTTGTTCAGTCTGGTGAGTGGGACGCAGTGTGTCTGCCTATAGAGACATCTATTACAACTGTATCAGGTATGTTGTTTCTCCTTCTGGCCTGTGACTGTTTGGCACACCAGCTTTGTGTACTATGTGTTGCATGTGCTATGTTTGGAGGTTGTGTTTGCTTGTGGGTCTGCTTTGGAGGCCTCTGTTGGTGTGGTGTGTTTGTAATTAGGGCCTCCAGGAATGTTTTTCTGTGTTTATGCATTTGGTTTACAGTTGTGATAGGTCTATGTGGGACTGGGTTTGTGGTGTGTGTGGTTACCTTCTCCTCAAGACTAGTTTTGACAGTACTGAGTTGGGGGAGCTCAGTCTCCGGTTTGGATAAATGGTTGCATCTCTCACATATATTTGTATTTATTTGGGGGAGTTGAGGGTTGTCTGTGTACTTGGGGCAGGTGTAACATTGCCTCAGGATTCACAGATTCTACTTGTTGTAGCTGGTCTTAGTGGATTGTATGTGTGGACATATTTTATTGCCATACTACTGATCAGTGATTACTTCCCTTTTTAGGTTTGCTCTATCATGTAGTAGCTTCCTCATTCTCTTGCATGGTTTGGTAATGGCTGGAGTCCAGCATGCCAGATGCCTGTGTGTATGGCATTGTGTCTTGTTGTTATTTGTGATTGCATAATCCAAGCATTCCTGGCTGTGTTCATGGCATGCCTGTATAACAGGTTCTGCGGTGTGTCCTATATTTTGCACCTGCACAGGGCCTTTAATGGATTTCACATCAGTTTGGAGGGGTGCAACTTATGCTTTATGCATGTTTTTCACTGTGGTTTTCTGGCCAGGGACTGTGGTCAGGATGTGTATATCCAGTGTGATTACTCTATGGTCTGGTCTTACCAGTGAGGGATACACTTCTCATCTTGCCATCCAGTACCCATGTTGCTGATTATCACATCCAGTATGCTTACCCCTCTCGTGGGAGTGGTACGTTGTTCCTGGGCATTTTGGTTTATGGATTCTAGGAACTTTTCTCCTACAGTGTTGGTGCTAGTATAATGCTTCCAGTGTATGTCTGGGTATTTTCAGTCAACCAATATAATGTGGTTTGGGGGGCTTGAAATATTCATGTATTCCAACATAGGCCAGGTGCAGTTCCTGGTGTTAGGATGGTAGTCTGTAACAGGCTATATACTGGGAGGCGGTTTTAGCCACTGGTACTTGACCATGGCTAGTCCATGCTGCTTCTTGTTGTGGTACCAGCATGGGGGTGTGGTTATCCTTGACAATTATTGCTAGTCACCCTCCTTTTGTAGCTTGTTCCATGTTGTGAGGCTGTACAGCACAGTATGAGGTGTAACCTGGTAGTGTTAGGGTGCTGATGTGAGCCTTGACCCAGTTTTCTGTTACAGGACAGATATCAACATTCTCCATACTGTGTGCGTTTACACTGCACGCATCTTGCTGTTTAGACTTCTGGCATTGGGTAGCATTACATCTAGGTTCTTATCCCTTGTGGTACCTATGAAGGTGGGTTTGTGTTTTGAGACTTACCTATTCAGGGCACGCTCTGGGTACTGACAGCCTTTGCCAGTATCCATGAGGCCTGGACTGATAGATGCACGCCACCCCTAGCAGGTGGTGCATCATGTCATGCTCAGCATGTCATCCCAGGCTGGAACACATTGGCTCCCCTTTGACTAACTGCATTACTTCAGCCAATTATTGCAATTCATCTTCCCATCGTCATATTGTGGCTTCATGCTTGGTGAGGGTGGATGCTAGTCAGGGTCCTCAAGTGTGCATATAGTACATGGTGTTACATTACTTAACACATGGCATTCATGTCTCAGGTGGTGCTGCAGGGCTGCCTCTGTTGGATGCACATATTACACTCCCTGTACATGTTTGAGAGCAGATCATGTCATTTTAGGCATTCACGTTATTATTTGAGTGAGTCAGAGAGAGGTATCATTCCCGGGGTTCCTACTGAGCCAGTGCATGTGCTATGCGTTGCCTCTTTGCCAAGGCCAGGGCATACTGGGCACGCCTCCTTCTGCCTACTGGGGCAGGCTCAGGTTGTTCCTCCTCCGAGTCACGCTGTGCCTGTGATGGCCTTGGCAATGGTGGGGGGCTGTTTGGCCCGGCCCTATGCTGGTCCTGCTGCAGCTGTTTTCGCAAAATCATATTATGTAGCATAGCACATACCATGACAATCTGGGTACATGTAGTTGGTGAGTACTGCAAGGCTCCACCAGATGTGTCCAGACACCAGAACCATGACTTGAGCAGCCCAAACACATGCTCTATTACATTACGTGTTTGTGAGTGTGCCTCATTATGGCGTTCCTGTTCAGGTGTGTGTGCGTTTCTGATGGGTGTCATCAGCCACGGCTCCAGTGCATAACCTGCATCCCCCACTAGGTGTCCGCGTGGGATGTCCCCATTGGCAAATGTCTGGTACAGCTGCATCAAATGCCAGATGTGGGAATCATGGTAGCTCCCAGGGCAGCCAGCACACACATTCATTATTATGCCCTCGGCATCACACACGACCTGGCAGTTGATGGAGGGGAAGCCCTTGTGGTTAATGTAGGCCCTACCCCACTCACCGGCTGGTGCTTTGATGCATATGTGCGTGCAGTCTATTGCACCCACTACCTCTGGGTATTCCGCTATTTGCTGGAAGAGACTCATATTGCTGGCCAATACCTCACGGGCATTGGGGAAATATACATGATCACCGACATGTGCTGACATGGCATCCATGAACTGGTGCAGTACCCTGGAGGCTGATGCCTGTGATATCCCCATCATATCAGAAGTTGGTCTCTGGAAGGTACCTGTTGCTAGCATTCTTAGGCCAACACATACCTTGGTTTCCACTGGGATGGGTTCCCCTCTGTTGGTTCTGTGTGTGAGGCATGGCCTGCACAGCTTGACAATTTGCTGCAGGAGGTGTCTGTCCACTCTATAGCGCCCTACTATCTCCAGCTCATGTAACCCGTGGTAGGTGAACCAGGGCCTGTACACTCTTCTCTGTCTCCTCACTGTGGGTTGTCTGGCACCATCTGCATTGTCACCACCCTCAGCAAGTCGTCTATGTCTCATTATGACAGCTATGGCAGCCCCTAGCATTTCTGCTCTGAGTTCAGCTTTTTCAGTTTTAACTTCTAATAGCTTACTCCTGTCTTGCAGTGTCTCTTGAGAGATACATCCTGCACTGCTGTTTGCAGAGTTTTAAGTGCTTGGGTGAGCAACTATTCTGCCTGTGTAATTGCCTGCTTCTAATTGTTTTCACCTGCTAGCTCCAGCAGTATTCCCTGCTAGCTTCCTACTAATTCTGTTGCTTCCTTTTTCCTTTCTGTTTACTCAGGGGGGAGCAACGTGCATACCAGCAAAAACTCGCTCACAGTGGCTTACACTCGCGCACACATGCTTACACAGTTCAGAATCTGCTTATTCGGGGTAAAATGCGCGCACACCAGTGCAAACAGTGTTACAACTCTGCCAACAGGCAACCACATGCTCAGTCTACCCTACACATGTGCACACTAGCACAAACAGTCTTACAAGTCTACCAACACGCTCCCACATGCTCAGTCTGCCTTACACGCGTGCACACTGTCCTACCCACGCCTCATGGTGCTCACACGTGCACATGCATGCCCAGCAAGAAACTTTGGTATAAGTAACAGTGTACACCTTCCATTTCTTGACTTTCCCATGCTTATCTTGTGGCACTCCTCTTTCCATTATCTGTGTCTGTCATCTGTCATGTAACACTGACCTCCAATGAACTGCTTTTCTTTCTACCATTCCCCCCTATGATGTCACCTATCTCCTACTCTATTCCTCCCCCTTATGTATCTCTTACACTACTCAGAATGTGCTCATTTGCTATGTGACAGTGGGATTCAGTATCCTAACCCTCATTTACATCAGATTGCCTACTAATGCTTAGTTACATGTCTTAGACTCAGCTTCCCCCCTTAGCAACCACTACACGGTGGCCATGTTGTTTTTGGTCTGCTGGTCCTGCATTGTAATTCCATGTATTGCATAAAACCCACATTTGTGGGTTTATAACCATCATTTTTATGTTTTATACAGCGCAGCCCGTTTATATATATTTTTTTAATATTTGCATCAGGGTACCTTGCCAATGGCCACATATTTGGAAATTGGCATGCTGCCTGACACATATGCACCCTTTATTTGGAGCTGACATGGCTCCATTGTGATTTTTGCAGAAACGTACTCATTTGTCAACTGAGTACATTTCTGCAGCTAAAATGGCTCTTACACGGGTTGCTTTCTGTTTTGTGGATCGCTACTCTACCTCATTTGCATGCCTTTCAGCTGCAAGTGAGGTATTTAGCATATCCACGCCCAGTCCATGTAAGAGACGTTTTAGCTGGTCTCTTACACGGAGTTTCGGGCTGTTCCTGGATTACGAGGCTTGCATGGAGTCTTACACGTCTCTTACACACCGTGCAAGCCTTCGTGAATCCTGCCCAAGGTATTTACATGAGCATTGTGGTTTACACATACAGTTATAAAATACGGCAGATGATAACATACGATTGCATAAGATATTTACATAAGCAAAGTGGTTTAAACATACAATTAAAAGTATAGCAGGTAGTAACATATGATTGTTGTTCATACAGTATGTTTAGTAGAGATAATTTTGAAGATGTACTGAAGATAAGACAAGAAAGGAAAGACTAAAAAAAAATCCTGAAGATGTAATGAAGATAAGAGAAGAAAGGAAAAACTAAAAATACTAGCCAGATTGTCAAAGGAGGAGAATATAGACACGTTCGTATGAGGTTCGTTGACATTTTAAGGGAAAACTTTTCAACTTAGTCTATGGGAGACTTGGTGGGCATAGATGGGACAGTGGGGAGTAGGCAGCAGTGAGTTGGTAAGTAACAAGTGATAATATATAGTGCATCTGTGGGAGTTTTAAAGAAAAGGTTAGACAGTGGGTAGGGGAAGGTGTTAGAATATGTCAACCAGGTGCTAGGCAGTTACATGTCCAGGAGTTGTTCAGGTGGGAAATAAGCTGTTTTTTGAAGATGGTTTTATTAGGTTGTAACCTGATCTGTAATGGTAGGGAGTTCCAAGTCTTGACAATGTTGCTAGAATACAGGAGTCACCAGAGCTGTAATGGCTTTTGGAGATTGTGATTTGTGCCTTGTTAGTTGATCTAAGTTCTTGGTTATTGGAGTAGAGGGTGATCAGGTCTTGAAAGGCTGGAGTTTTGTCAGGCTGGTACAGTATTTGGTGAGCTAGAAGAAGCTGGTTTAGAGCTAAGGTGTTAGGGAGTTCCAGCCAGGAAAGCAGTTTTAGTGCTGGACAGTGGCGGGTGCGGTAGGGAGAGTTTGTGGCAAATTTTGCTATTTTGTTGGAGCATACTGATGTCTTGTTTAAATCACTCTTGTTTAGATTAATTAGGACAGGAGAAGCATACAGTAAAGTAGAGAAAAGATGGGTATGAGCTAGGGTAACTTTACTATTACTGTTTAGAATGTTTTTACGTCTGTAAAGAGTGCCTGTTTTTTTGTTGATTTTAATTATTGTATGAGCTATTTGTTTATCAAATTTCATATTATTGTCAATAATGACCCCTAGTAATTTGGTTTGTGTGATGGGGGAGATAGGCGTATAATCTGATGCATGCAGAAACAGAGAATGGGGGAGTAGGCACTGCTGCTTTGGAAGGATGGAAGAGCATAAGTTGGGTCTTTTTAGGATTTAACATTAGCTGGGAGTTTGCTAGCCAGGTTTCAATGGATGTAAAGGCTTCTTGGGTCTTGATGTGAAGTTGTTGGAGGGTGTGGGCTGAGTAGTTTAAGGTGGAGTCATTAGCATATTGAACCAGGTTTGCTAGAGTGGCGGCTTTGTGAAGATTATTTGTAAATATAGCGAAAAGTAGGGGTCCCAGTACAGATCCTTAGGGTACTCCTAGTTTTACAGGAATTAGGGGTAAAGGGAGTTTTTCCACTGAACAGCTTGTTGGCATTGAGAGAGATAGTCTTGAAACCATAATAGAGTGGAGGAAGTTAGATTTAATTCTGAGAGTGAGGTTAGAAGTTTTTATGGGAGACTGTATCAAACGCCTTTGATAAGTCAAGGAAAAGTGCAGACACTAGTTGGCCGTTGTTGCATTGCATATTTAATAGGTTACTAAAATGGATGAGTGCAGTAGCAGTGCTATGGTTGGGGTGGGATTCATGTTGAGTTTTGGCAAGATGATTGTTGGAGAGACGATCTGTTAGGATCTAGGTGTGAATCAATTTTTCCAGTATTTAATTCAGTGGGGAACGTATAGCTATAGGGCAGTAGATTGTTAAGTCAGTGGAGGTGCCCCCTTTGTGTATTGGTATAATGTAGGAGACTTTCCAGAGAAGTGGCACCTTTTGTATTGAGATTGATCTGCTAATGATTATAGAGATTGGGTAAGAAATGCCTTTGGTGGCTATTTATAGGAATTTGGCAGGTAGCTTGTCTACTTGCGAGGGTGGTGGGTTTAATTTTGGTTAGGTGTCTATAGATGGTGTAAGCTGGTACAGGTTGAAGGGTGAAGGAGTTGGCATTATTTGATGGATTATATAGTATAGTATAAAAGAAAGAAAGAAGTTCACAATAGACAAGGAAGAAAAGGAAACTGATAAATGTCTGTAAAGTAAAGAGAATATATACTAAAAAGGACACTGCTTTGTTTTGCAATACAGATTACAGGGAATTATAACATTTTTTATCGGAAAACATTCAATCTACAGAAATAGGCACATTTTTTCAAAAGAGAAGGTAGAAAAAAAAGGCAAGGGTCAGGTGAAAAGGAAGAAATCTAAATTGAACATGGAAGGATTGAAGAATGTTACTATAAGAAAAAAGATAAGAAAGTCTGACATTAATAAAATGTCTGAAGCTATAGATGTACAAAGCCAGCTGGATGAGAATTGTGTGCTTGGAAATAAAATTCACAATAAAAACAATGGGTTAATAAGACTAATGGTGATGAAGTTCATTCCTTTGTAACAATTGATAGGACAGACATTACTGAATTAAAAGTTGAAGATTCTTCACATTGGAGATTCAGTTATTAGAGGAACTGACACTTACATTTGCAGAGAAGGTGATGAGCATTGAATAATGTTATGCTTGTCAGGAGCAAAAATAGAAGATATCAGAAAAGCTTTAGAGTGTCTTAATGTAAGGAAGTATGTATATATTTTTATTCATATCGGTACAAATAATCTCATCTAAAATGACTTTCTGACTTTTAGCAGGGAACTTAGAGCCCTCTTAAATAGCATGGCTTCAACAGGTATTAGGACATATTTTTCACAAATCACACGTAGAAAGGAGAGTCAGGTCACAGTGAACGAAAAGATGGTTTGGGTAAATAAATCACCTGTTTTAAAAAATGGAAATGTGTAGCACATCCAAGCCTAATTTGAGGTATACATGTGTTCAGATAGGGCAGCATGCATTTAAGATCAGGGAAGAGAATTTTTGCAGCAAATATTTTGCAGTATTTGACAAACACAAGGCAGAATTTTTGCCAGGACTAAAATTTAACACTTCACAGATAACAACATTTGATGCATCTCTGATGGTTTTTAATACTAGGAGCATTAATAATAACATTTTTAAATGGACAATTTGCTACGTTTCCACAAGATTGATGTTGTTATTGTTTGTGAAACATGGTTAAAGAACAATGACTGGAAACCAGTCAGGGTATAAGTGTTTTCACTGTAACAGACATTCTAACAAAAATCAGGTTTATATTATAACATCGAATTTTATGAAGTTCGAATGTTATAATATCGAACCAGTAATGTCGAACGCTGAAAACAGTGAAGGTGCAGGACACCGAATTCTTTCCCAGGAAAAGAATTCAGTGGGCCATTGCTCTGGCTTTGCTGTTTTCAGCGTTCGATATGTTGGAATGTTACGGGTCGGGTTCAGGTAAGTGTGCGATTGTGTGTAGGTTACGGGGCAGGTTAGGTGAGTTAGGGTTAGGGCGCATGGTCAGGTAAGTGTGCGGTTGTGTGTAAGTTAGGGTTAGGTGAGTTAGGGTTAGGGCGCGGGTCAGGTGAGTGTGCGATAGTGACGAACCTTAGGGTTAGGGTTGGGTTAAGGTAAGTGGATAGCTAGTAGTGTATGTAAAGTTTAGTTTAGGTGTAGGATTTTAAGTGTATGTATGTGGATTGCTGTTTTTTTGTGTGTGTTTGTGTTGTGTGTATGTTTCTCGGAATAGCGATTTTTTTTTCCCTGGGAAAAAAATCACTATTCTGACTGTTTGATGTTTGCAGATTTTAGTGTTTAGGGTTCGATATTATAACATTCGATGTTTACAAACTACAATGTTATAATATAGACCCACAAAAATCAGGTGGAGGTGTTTTGATAGGGATTAAAGATGATTACGAGATGTGTGATTATTACATGTTCAGAGATAACACCAATACTATAGATTGTGTAACTGTGAAAATAATGACAACCCTGGAACACACTATAACTTTTGGGGTGTATAGACCACCAAAAGCAAGTGCTGATGACTTAAAAGAATTCATACATTTCTTGCATGAAACAGAGGAGAGAAGAATAATAGTGGCTGGGTTCTTAAATAGAATAACATTAATTCAGCATTAGTATCGACATTATTTACAACGTATGTTCATAGGTTCATAGGTTCATAGGTTCATACTAGGCTATCTGCCCTAGGGCATTTATAAGCCTAGCCAGAGTGTGTTTGGCTTTCTCCACCCATTTTAAATTAATTTTGCTATGCCCTTTTTTGAGGTTAGTATACTGTGCCTCTGTCTAACAGTGACACAGAAATGATACCCGGGCTAAACCTACGATCTCCCATCCACTCATCAAGATTCCTCTTGAAGAGAGTCAATGAGGGACTCTGCCTAACCTGGACTGGGATTTTATTTCAGAGTGAAGGGAGCCTCTAGGTTATGAATCTGCCCCTCCAGCATGTCCTATTTATTTCAGTGCTGAGGTTCAAGTCTCTGGAGCGCATAGCTCGATGGGATTTGGATTTTCTGAGGTGTAGCATGTCCATTAATTTTGGGTTGGACATGGCTTTATACGTCAGGCAAAGATCGCCTCTGAGCAGGTGGTATGCCACTGAGTAGAGCTGGAGTTTCTTTAACCGGGCAGCATATCGCATCTGTTTGAGCCCTTTGATCCTCTTGGTGAGGTACTTTTGGGGTCTTTCCAGTTGCTGCAGGTGTCTAGTAAGGTACATCCCAAAAGGGGCATTGTACTCAATTAGGGGCCTGATGAGGGATGAGTAAAGAGGCACGATGACCTCCCCTGATCTAGATGTGAATCCCTTCATGATTAGGTGGGCTATATAAAATGTTTTTCTAACCACTTTGGCCACGTGGTTGTCAAATGAGAGATTGCTATCAACTTCGATCCCCAGGTCCCTAATTACTTCTTCTGTACTTAATGGATTACCACCTATGTGGTAATTTGTGGGCACTTTGTTTTTGCCAAAGGGGATGACTATATACTTTTGGCTTAGCTTGAGGCCATGGCTCTGGCACCAGTTGTCTGTTTCTATGAGGCCCTTTTGGAGGATGCTTGTGTCGGCTGGAGAGTCGATTATGGCACCCAGTTTGCAGTCATCTGCGAACTTGGTCAGCCACAGTCCTTCCGTGTTGGCCTGTACCTCCGAGAAATATATACCGAGCAAGAGAGGTCCCAGGACTGAGCCTTGTGGGATGCCACTTGTAACTTGTTTGGAGTCTGACATGGCTCCAGCAATTCTAACCATGTGGGTTCTGTCCTTGAGCCAGTTTGCAACCCATCTAGTGACATAGGGGTTTATATTTAAGCTGGTGAGCTTATCTATAATGCCTGAGTGGGGTATTGTATCGAAGGCTTTTGCGAGGTCCAGGTAGGCTGTGTGGACCACCTTCCCCTCGTCAATGGCCTTGGTGACTGTTTCAAAGTAATTGACCAGGTTTAAGAGGCAGGATCTGCCCTTAACAAAGCTGAACTGGGTAGGATCCAGTGTCTGTAGGTCCCCAATATCTTTATTTATGAGGTCCATGATGACCCTTTCCATAGTTTTGCAGGCGAAGCTAGTCAGGCTTATGGGGCGATAGTTTCCAGTATCCGTTGAGGCACCACCTTTGTGGAGAGGAACCACTGTTGCTGTACGCCACTCTTTGGGTACATATCCTGTAGTAAGGCTGAGACTGAACAGTAGTTTTATGTTTGGGTTTAGCTCTTCTTGGAGTTCATGTAGGACGCAGCCCAGGACACCGTCTGGTCCCATTGATGCTGTGTTTTTTGCTTTGGAGAGGGCGGTTCCTACCTGAGCATCTGAGATGTCAGGGGGACAGCACTCTGCTGGGATAGATATTTCCCCTTTTGGTGGGGATGGGGGGGGTAGAAGTTTGCGCTGAACCTGTCAGTTAGGATGTTGGCAATGTCTGTGGGTTCGATGTATTTTTTTTCATTTTGGACTAATTCTGAGCATATCTGGGAATTTCCTCCCAGGTTCCTAACATAACTAAAGAAAGCCTTGTGATTATTCTTAGTGTCCTGTGCAATTTTTCTCTCGAAGCTGGCCTTAGATGATTTTATGAGTGCCCATAGAGAGAGCTTAGCCTCCAGTTTGGCTATATGGTTGCATCTCTCACATGTGTTGGAGTTTGTTGGGAGGAGGAGAGGGTTGTCTGTGTACATGAGGCAGTTGTAACATTGCCTCAAGATTCCCAGATTCACCAGCTGGACCGGAGAGGAGATTGACAACTGACCTTTGGACATGCTAGAATAGTATTGGGAATTCCTTTATAATTGAAAAAAAAGGCCAGTGGGGAACAAGGTACTCAAGGGGAGTTTGTGAGGGTGTAGTGCTTTTAATTTTTCAGTGCTGACTTATATAATTGCTTTAGTGAGCAAGTGCCAGGTAACTTAAATGCAATGTGTTACAGGTAACTTAAATGCAAAAATGATAAACAGTAACTTTCTTTCAAGTGAAACAAGGAAATAAGTACAGTAAGCAATGCAGATATCACTAGGGATCCACAGAAGCTCTGAAAAGCCGCGTTTTAGGTGGTATTAGCACTTCAGGGAAATAACAAGCATACAAACAAAGCTAGATTCAGCAGACCTGGATCTAGTCTATGCTATAGCAAACAAGGTGTACCAATTTCAGTAAGAAGCAGTTCAAATATGCAGGCACTATAAGCCTTTAACCAGAAATTTCCAGCTCAGAAGTGCAGAGTCCAGCCTCTCCTCCCACAAGAGTGCAAACCACGAACCCTCTTAATGTAAAATAACTGGCCTGAAGCCCAAGTGCTTAAACCAGAATTAATACACTTTTAGAATAACACTGAGCCCTCAATCAGCAGTCCCCAACTTAGAAGGATGTAAGCTACCTGTTCTGCCACTACAGTGCAGACCACAAATTTTCTTAATGTAAAACAACTGGTTTGAAGCCCAAGTGCTTAAACTAAAAGGCTTAGAATGAGTTACACCAAGCAGTAATAAATACAATTGAGTACTATTAAGATGACGCAAAAGCAAAATAAAGTAGGAAGAAACACAAATACAGTAAAAGCAGATACATTTTTTTTTTTTTTTTTTTGAGTGAGCAAATGAGATGGACCCAGGAGTTACTGGACAGAAACAAGTGCAAATGCAGGCCTTCAAATCAGAAAGTTGAGAGAGATGGAAGACCGCCCAAACAGCCAATAACTACAAATTCTGAGCCAGAACCACTCCTTATGTGGTAGACAGGTTACCTAATGCTTACCACTCCCACTGATAAGCTAGAAGGCTTCCCTACAACACAGAAAGACTTGGGGGACTCAGAAGCTTACAAACAGTCCTGGATACAGCAAATCTGTATCTGGAACACTAATTACAGGAAAGGTAGGAAACAGGCTTACAATTCTTTTTTTTTCAGAAAAGTAGCAAAAACAGTAGTAAAAACAATTCACATGCAGTGCAAGCTGGCACACTTGAGTATGTAGCAATATTAGTCCACACACAGTTTGAAAAACTGTAATTAAATTAAAAAGGACTAAAAACAACTGCAGAAAGGGTTTATTAGGTAGAATGCGGTAAAGAGATGGGACTGGGGGAGTGTCCTAGATCAAATCTACAGTGGGGGCACTGCAAAAGCCACCAAATTTAAACTACAACCAAGAACAGGGAGGGGGATGGGGAAGACAGTTTCAACAGAGATGTGAGGAATCACAGTGAAAATTATAAAAACAGAAAAATATATACTGATCTCTGTATATTTGCAGAACAGTAAGACAACAGATATCTAAGCAACAATTTAGCTCTATAATACAGAATAATACAGAAAATATACTCAGCTCTATATATTTGCAGATAGTCTTGTAAGGCTCTCTCTCTCAGTACACAGGTTCCGATTTAAATGCAGGCTGTTATTAACAGGTCAAAATTAAGGGAACCTGGAGTTAAGCAACACACAAGCTATAAAAAAATGGTTATATCAGCTGAAGACAAGGCAGAAAATGAGGGGGATGGACAGTTTCAACAGAGATGTGAGGAATCACAGTGCAAATTATAAAGCCAGAAAAATATATACTGATCTCTGTATATTTGCAGAACAGTAAGACAACAGATATCTAAGCAACAATTTAGCTCTATAATACAGAATAATACAGAAAAATATACTCAGCTCTATATATTTGCAGATAGTCTTGTAAGGCTCTCTCTCAGTGCACAGTTTCCAATTTAAGAATTGTTGTTCAGAAACAACAATTGCTTCACACTGTAAAAAACCTACAAGAGAATTGAACATACCACACATTGCATTCCACTGTTACTTCATATCACATTTTACCACCACTGATTTGCAGTGATCATGGGGTTATAAAGTTTATTATATTGCTATAAAATTCTGCAAAACTGAAATGTAAAGCAGTACACAGAAGATTAATTACAGAATATATGGAAGCAAAACAGTCACTGTGTAAAAGTAATCAGAGTGATGCATTCAGTGGAAAAACTACAGAAGGAATGTGAAGACTTTTGAAAGCATAGTTGCTGGAGTGCAAAAGAAAAAAATGTTTAACATCAGGAACTAGGCAAACAACTTTAGGGGGCTATATTTCCATAACAACAAGATACCTGATATAAGTGAGAGGCAAAAAACCTAAGAAATGCAAAAGAGGTTGAACTACAACTTTGAAAACTGAAATAAACAAACTGGACAAACAAATTATGCATATTATGAGGTAAAATCAAAAACAATGAAGACAATTTATATAAAGACCTTCAGCAAAGTAGGAAAACTTTTTGTAGATGTATAAGACGTGGAAGGAGTAAAGATACAAACTGATAAACGGTGTGTAGATTCTAAACTTTATTCTCAGACACAACAGATTATCAGATTATAGATATATCTACAAAATCTTATGCAAAACAGTTTGGGTGATAAGTGTTCCTACTGACATCCAGGTAACCTCAGATACTGAAATCAAACTGGATTATATTTAAAAAGAACTCTGCAAAATGGATCTGAACAAAGCACAGGGAGGAGACAGAATTAGTAATACTGACCTGAGACACTTCAGCAAGAACTTACATTACCATTATATATATTATTTACTAGGTTATATGAATATAGAGAGATTTTTCAAGATTGAAGACATGCACTTATTAAAGCATCTTTAAGGGAAAGATGAGTATGGTCAAACCCAGAGCTATACAGACCCTTAAGTATACTTTCATACTGTGTAAAAATAATGGACTAGGTAGTATTTGATAAGTTATTGTCAGAATTGGAAAGGTTGGCACTTGAAACCATATATCAACATGCATATCTCGAAGGTAGATATATTACCATCTGTAACATGATGTTCTGTAACGGGGTCTATGTCAAATATTCAAACTCCCAAAATGTCGAATACCATATGGTCGAGACCATATGGTCAATATTTGGAAGTTTGAATATCTAATAAAAAAAAAAAGAAAAAGAAAAACATACACTAACAGTGCTTGCAGGGGGGCAAGCCAATCTGCACCCCCCACACACTCCCTTCTTAAATATAGCAACTCCAAGACCGCACTTCAGTGCAGAAAAGGGAAATTCTCCCATTCTGCACCATACGGCACCATTAAAAGTCAACCTTCGAAAACTTGAAATGTCGAACATATGGTCTCGACTATATAATGTTCGACATTTTAAGCATTCGAATAACTGACATAGACCCTTCTATAACAATATAATAACAGCTATAAATGAAAAAATGTGCTGTGATGTAATTTATATAGATTTAACTTCAGCATTTGACAGGGTCATACACAAAACACTGTTCGATAAATTAAGACAACTAGGTATTGATAAGGTCTTGATAAGATGGATTACTGCACAGCTCACAAATAGGACATGGTGAGTATCATACAGCAATTGGACAGGTGACATTCTTGGTTACAGTCAAGTTATCCCACAGGGCTCTTTTCTAGGCTCATACATGTTTAGGTTGTATCTTTCAGACATATCTTTTTCATGGGTTCCTATTACCAGATCGAAAGACCGTAATCATGAATATGAAAAGAGCAACATGGATTGCACGAAAGATGGAAATGCCGAATGACCAAAATAGCGAAAATTGAAATGTCGAAGTGTAATGGTTGGCCTGTCTACAGTATAGCTCTGTAAGATAAGTGTGCGATAGATAGGACTTCAGGGTTAGGATGTGGGTTAAGTTAAATGAATAGATAGGTAACATATGTAAGATATAGTGTAATGTTAGAAGTAGGGATTTCTTTAACTGTATGTATGTGTATTATTTATTTTTTCTGAGTGTATGTCTTTAGGGGAAGTGTGCAGTAGTTACAGACCTTAGGGTTAGGAAGGGGTTAAGGATAGTGCATAGATAGTTGTGTATGTGGGGTTTAGTGTTGTGTTGGAAGTAGGGTTTTGTTAAATGTATGTATGTGTATTATTTTTTTTTGGGGTGTATGTCTATAGGGGATGTGTGTGGTAGTTACGGACCTTAGGGTTAGGAAGGGGTTAAGGATAGTGCATAGCTAGTTGTGTATGTGAAGTTTAGTGTAGGTTTAGCAGTAGGGTTTTGGTGCTTTATTGTAGGTTAAAAGTGGGGTTTACTTATTGCATGTATGTGGTTCATTTATTTTGTTTGGGTAGGTAATATGTAGCAGGTGGTGGGGTTGGCCGACTATGCCAGTTCTTTATTTTATTTTTTGCTGTTTAGTGCATTCGGGATTTTCACGGTTCACGTTATAGCTGTCAACGTTTAGGGATTCGTGTAAAGGGTTTTTCTATTTGGTAATACAGACCCCTTTTTCATCTGAGGTGTTCTACAGTCTGTATGTAGATGACGTGAAATTGTGTAAATTGACTACATGTGTTACAGATAGGGCACACCTGCAAGAGAACTTAAGTAAATTGACCATTTGGGCACCGAAGAATAATATACTGACAAATACATCAAAAACAAAGCATATAGGATTTGGGAGGTATAAATTAAAAGGTGAATATTTCATACAGCACACAGTGATTAAAACTGTCGATTCATTTAAGGACCTGGGTATATAGGTAGATCCAGCTTTGAGTTTTTCTAATAATATCAACCAGTTGGTTAATGATAGTCATAGAACTGTGCATTGTATAAATGATTTATAAAGTCTTGAAAATCAGAAGTGATGAAGTCATTCGACCCAAACGTGAGTAAGGAATAACAATATGGAGACCTTATAAGAAACCATGCATGAGTAAACTGGAAAGAGTACTGAGGAAATATACCAAGGGCATCCATGGATGTGAAAAGTTAAGTTTTTATGACAGACTATAATATCTGAATTTGTAGTTGTGTAGATATTTAAGAGGAGATTTATTCAGGTATATACGATATTTAAAGACAACTACCTCTGATAATTTCTGGGATTATCAAAATGTAGTAGAGAATCATCAGACAACCTATGTTGAATAGTCTATAGAATGAGAAGTGTACTAATTGGTTCTCTATGAGAGCAGCTGATGCATGGCACAGACTACTAAATTACATTAAAGGAACCAGTAGTTGAGATGTTTTTAAGTACAGTCTGGATGTTTATTATAGTAGCAACTGTTCTGGTATATTGGCAGGCTAGAAGGGCATTAATGTCCATGCTTGAAATATTTGCATGCATGTGTGTATCCATCTTGTGACATAGGGATTTATGCTCAATTTTGTGAATTTATCTATAACACTAAGTAGGGAATTGTGTCAAGTACCTTCACCAGGTCAAGATAGGCAGTATACACCATTTTACCCTCATTCATGGTCTTAGCTACTTTCTCAAAGACATCCAACTGATTGAGCAGGCATGACCTGCCCTTGACAAATCCAAACTGGATTGTTTCTAATGTTTGAAGATTTCCTATGTCATTGTTTATCAAGTCATGATTATTATTTCCATGACCTTACATATGCGACTATATGGGTCTGTAATTTCCTGGGTCTGTTCATGCCCCCCCCCCCCGTTATGCAGACAGAAGATGATCATTGCTGTCCTCCACTCCCCAGGGACAAAGCCTGTCTGGAGGCTGTGGTTAAATAGAGATCCTAATGGGCCTGGTATGATGTGAATCAAGCTATTTGACCCATCATGGGATATTGTCAGGAACCTTAAAGGCTGTATTTTTATTTATTTATTTATTGACATTTGATTACTTGGAAAGTCCGACTGGGTAGAAGCCCATTTTAAGCAAAGGTCCAGGGAGAAATGCTTCAAATTATTACAAAACATTTTAAGAACAATAACGTTACAATCTTCAAATGTAATACAGAAATATTTCCAGTTTAAATAATTATAACTAATTTGACAATATAAAAATATTGGTTAAGAATCGATACAAGGAATACGAGAATCATTTAATATTTAGAGAAATTGTAGACAGTTTCTAGGGAAATTAAAGGTGGTTTAGTCTAATACAAATAGGAATTGCAATATGAAGTGAGAGAAAAACAGGCTTATGGTATATTTAGACAGAAAGTAAGGAAGTAAGTGAAGAAGGGAAAGTAAGGAGGTATAAGCAATAAAAAGTTAGTTGTTCACATTTAGGGATATAGTTTATCCTGGTTTTGTGCAAGAACAGAGCCAGATATTAGCTAGGAAGTCTTTCAGTGAGGGTTTGAAAGACAGGATGGAGGGTATAGACTTGATAGACACAGGTAAGGAGTTCCAGGACTTAACAACCTTGTACGAGTACAGACAATGGCCAGCAAATTTGCTAGATTGTAGACAAACATGGAGGTTTTGGTCACTGGATTGCAATGAAAAACTGGGAACATAATTGTGCAGAACATTTTTTAGTGCTGGACAGGCAGATGAATGCTGGATAATTTTATAGGTGGTAAGAAGTTGAGAATATGTTAGTTGATCTGGCAGTTCTAATCAATTTAGGCTTTTCAGTACTAAACAGTGATGGGTTCTGAAAGGGGTATGTGCTGCAAATTTAGCAGTCTTGTTATAGCATTGTTCAAGTTTAAATTTTTGTGAAGCCTGGATGTTAGTAAGGATGGGAGCACCATAATGAAGAGAGGGGAAGAGATAAGTAGTGGCAAGTGTAAATTTAGTTGCATCAGTGAACAGGATTTTGGCTCTGTAAGGCATCCTTAATTTTTGATGAGTTTTTCTTATGTAGTTTTATATATGCAGGTCAAAGCTGATTATTATCCATTATCACCCCTAATAGGTTGCTATGAGAAGTTACTTCAATGGTTGTATTATCAAGAGAGAGAGTAATTTGAATTTTTTTTTCACGAGAGAGGGATTTGGGGGAAAAAAGTAGTAGTTTGGTCTTTTTTGGGTGAGCAGGAGTTGTGAGTTGCAAAGCTATGTTTCAGTCACTGTGAAAGCTTCCTGAGTATTTTTTTAGAGGAGTGCCATGCTGTCAGATGTGCAAATGGGAGTAGAATCATCTATGTATTGTATTAGGGTGGACTGTTGTGTGGAAGTATAGAGGGGGTTGGTAAAAATGTTAAATAGGAGGGGACCAAAGATGAGCCTTGTGGTACACCAGTGGTGACTGAGAGGTAAATAGAGATCATGAAGTGCCATTTTACTGAATGATATCTATTGGTCAGGTAGGTTTTGAAGTACAGAATGGTGAGTTGAGAGAGACCAAATCAGGACATTTGAAGTAGAAGTTTGCTGTGACAAACTCTGTTGAAGGCTTTAGACAAGTCTAAAAATAAGGAAAAAAACTAGTTTGCCGTTATCTCTAGCTTTGACAGTATCAATATAGGTTAGAAAGGACAGTGCTAATACTATGCCAAGGATGGAAGCCATGCTATGTAGGGGATATGAGTTCTTCCAGCAGGAAATGGTCTACCAATTGCTTTCTTTTTAGCTTTAGAGAGTGCAGAGATGACCTGTTCTTTTTGTGATAACTGGTAGAGTCATGGTGGAGGTTATTTCCTGGAGATAACCAGAGGTGATGGGGGTAAAATTTGAGCTGAATGTATTATTCACTATATCTTCTTGCTGGGTATAGATCATTCTGCAACAACTAACTCTGCACATTGTTGGGTGTTGCCAATAAAATTGTGGAGATAAATGAAAAACGCCTTAGGGTTATCCTTCACTTGGGAGGCTATTTTGCCTCAAAGTTCATTTTTGAAGACTTGAGTATTCCCTTGCATTGTTTGTTTAGACTAATGAGAGAATTTTTGCCCTTTTGCTTATGTTCTCTCCTACTTTTGACCAGGATTTTCTTTCTTTTGTTGTACAACCTGTTTATATGAGGAGGTCCACCAGGGTGGCTTGGTTTTTTACTTTGACCTAGGGTTATCTTCGTCTGGTATTGCCATTTCTAAGCAGCTGTTTATATGTTTGTTCAGTGCTTTTGTGTACACCTGTAAATAGGCATTCATATTTGCTGAGTTTGGGGGAGCTAAGAAATTAGCTATGCCATCACCCTGGACTACATGAAAAGAGACATAAAGGAGCTCTCTGAGCATGTAGCCCAGGCCGGTATGACCCTGACCTTGAGTAGTATCTTACCCTCACCAAGAATGATGCCACAATATGAAGACAAGATGATCAATTTCAACAATTGGCTTAAGTACTGGTGTCATTCAAAGGGGATCCAATGCCTGTCAGCTTGGGATGATATGCTCGACAAGCCACGATGCTTCGCAAGGGACGGCTTGCACCTGTCACCCCTGGACTTTCGGATATTGGCAAATGCTCTTGCTACCCCCATAGTGCCTTTTTTAGGCAAGGCTCAAAAGACAAACCCACCTCCATAGGTATCACAAGGGATAAGAAACTAAGAGTAATGCTACTCAACACCAGAAGTCTAAACCTCAAGATGCATGCACTCGAAACTCTCCTTAGCATGGAGAACATCGATATCTGTGCAGTAACAGAAACCTGGTTCAGGGCTCCCAAGAGCACCCCAGCACTACCAGGTTATACCTCATACCATGCTTTTTGGCCTCAAAACTTGGACCGAACCACAAAAGGAGGGGGAGTATCGATATTCATCAAAGATACCCACACCTCCAGGTTGGTGGCAAAGCACGAAGCATCAGAGAATATCCATGTGCAACTAACAGTGGGTAAAACTGCCTTCCAGTTTATAGCCTGCTACAGACCACCCTCCCAAACCCAGGAATCCCACTCGGCCTTCCTGAGAACACTGGAAAATATGAAGGTCTCTCCAAACACCATTATACTGGGCGACTTCAACTACCCAAACATAGACTGGGAGCATTACTCTAGCTCCAACACCCTAGCCCAAAGGTTCCTAGAATTTATAAACTCAAATGCTATGGAACAACTTGTTACCACTCCCACAAGAGGGGAAAACATACTGGACCTGATCATCACCAACATGGGGACTCTATGCTCCAGACCAGAAGTGTATCCCCCACTGGTAAGATCAGACCATAAACTAATCTCACTGAATATTCACATCCTGACCCTAACCCATGCCCAGAAAACCACAGTGAAAAACTTCTCTAAAGCAGATTTCACACTCCTCAAAACCGAGGTGGAATCCTTCAAAGCCCCCGGGCCTGTGGAAAATGTGGCCCAGACCGCAGAATCCTTTATAAACACATTCTATGAACACCTTCAGGAATGCATGGATCATGCGATCCCAAATAAAACCAAGACCCAATCCTCCAAAGGCAGACGTCCTGTCTGGTGGACCCCAGCCATAAACAAACTGTACAACAGAAGGAGGAAGCTACTAAATGATAGAGCAAAATCCCAGAAAGGGAAGGCATCACTGATCAGTATTAACAAAAAACTACGGGCACTCATAAAATTGTCTAAGGTCAGCTTCAAGAGAAAAATTGCACAGGACACTAAGGCTAATCACAAGGCTTTCTTTAGTTATGTTAGGAACCTGGGTGGTAATTCCCAGATATGCTCAGAATTAGTCCAAAATGACAAAAAATACACTGAACCCACAGACATTGCCAACATCCTAGCTGACAGGTTCAGTGCAAACTTCTCCCCCCTTCCCCACCAAAAGGGCAAATATCTATCCCAGCAGAGTGCTGCCCCCCTGACATCTCAGTTGCTCAGGTAAGAGCCGCCCTCTCCAAAGCAAAAAACACAGCATCAATGGGACCAGACAGTGTCCTGGTCTGCGTTCTACATGGACTCCAAGAAGAGCTAAACCCAAACATAAAACTAATGTTCAATCTCAGCCTTACTACAGGATATGTGCCCAAAGAGTGGCGTACAGCAACAGTGGTCCCTCTCCATAAAGGTGGTGCCTCAACGGATCCTGGAAACTATCACCCCAGAAGCCTGACTAGCTTGGTCTGCAAAGCTATGGAAAGGATCATCATGGACCTCATAAATAAAGATATTGGGGACCTACAGACACTAGATCCAACCCAGTTCGGCTTTGTTAAGGGCAGATCCTGCCTCTTAAACCTGGTTGATTTCTTTGAAACAGTTACCAAGGCCATTGACGAGGGGAAGGTGGTCCACACAGCCTACCTGGACCTCGCAAAAGCCTTCGATACAATACCCCACTTGGGCATTATAGATAAGCTCACCAGCTTAAATATAAACCCTTATGTCACTAGATGGATTGCAAACTGGCTCAAATACAGAACCCACATGGTTAGAATTGCTGGAGCCATGTCAGACTCCAAACCAGTTACACGTGGTGTCCCACAAGGCTCAGTCTTGGGACCTCTCTTGTTGGGTATATATTTCTCAGAGGTACAGGCCAAAATGGAAGGACTGTGGCTGACCAGGTTCGCAGATGACTGCAAACTGGGCGCTATAATCGACTCTCCAGCCGACACAAGCATCCTCCTAAAGGGCCTCATAGAAACAGACAACTGGTGCCAGAGCCATGGCCTCAAGCTAAATGCCAAAAAGTGTATAGTCATCCCCTTTGGCAAAAACAAAGTGCCCACAAATTACCACATAGGTGGTAATCCATTAAGTACACAAGAAGTAATTAGGGACCTGGGGACCCAAGTTGATAGCAATCTCTCATTTGACAACCATGTGGCCAAAGTGGTTAGAAAAACATTTTATATAGCCCACCTAATCATGAAGGGATTCACATCTAGATCAGGGGAGGTCATCGTGCCTCTTTACTCATCCCTCATCAGGCCCATAATTGAGTACAATGCCCCTTTTGGGATGTACCTTACCAGACACCTGCAGCAACTGGAAAGACCCCAAAAGTACCTCACCAAGAGGATCAAAGGGCTCAAACTGATGCCATATGCTGCCCGGTTAAAGAAACTCCAGCTCTACTCAGTGGCATAGCGCCTGTTCAGAGGTGATCTGTGCCTGATGTATAAAGCCATGTCCAACCCGGAATTAATGGACATGCTGCACCTCAGAAAATCCAAATCCCATCGAGCTACGCACTCAAGAAACGTGAACCTCAGCACTGAAATAAATAGGACATGCTGGAGGGACAGATTCATAAACCAGAGGCTCCCTTCACTCTGGAATAAAATCCCAGTCCAGGTTAAGCAGAGTCCCTCATTGACTCTCTTCAAGAGGAATCTTGATGAGTGGATGAGAGATCATAGGTTTACCCCGGGTATCACTTCTGTGTCACTGTTAGACAGAGGCACAGTATACTAACCTCGAAAAAGGGCATAGCAAAATAAATTTAAAATGGGTGACAAAAGCCAAACACATTCTGGCTAGACTTATAAATGCCCTAGGGCAGATAGCCTAGTATGAACCTATGAACCTACGAACCTATGAACCTAACAGGCGGTAGTTTGCCTTATAAAGGTTTTTGAAGGTTCTGGTGTTAGATGGGTGTTCTATCTTTATATTTAATTTATAGGAGACTACTTTGTGATCTGATCTACCTAGTCAGGGCATTACACTTGGGAGGGGTGCAATGCTTCACCATGTTTGTGAGTACCAGGTCTAGGATATTTGTATGTCTAGTGAGAGTGCAGACTAGCTGTTCCATGGGATTTGCATTGACAAAGTGCAGAAATATTTAAGCCTGCATGTTAATGGTCATGTATGCTTCCCAGTTAATGGAGGGGTAGTTGAAATCACCCATGAATGTGGTGTTGGTCTGAATGTTAAGCGATTTTAGTGCATTCAGATATGAGATATGTTTTTTCTGGGTCATGGTAGAGGACCTTTGAACAGTCTTGAGGTGCTTATCCGTTATGTACATGGATATACCTCTACATTTTGTACTTTCCTGTGCAATGGGTGGCTTGAATGTATGGACTACATTATAGTCTTGCATTGCTGGGTGCTTTCCTTGGCTTTGAACCATGTTCCATTAACTGCACAGATATCAACATTCTTCAGGGGTGTGTTGTTTCTTGTTTAGACTGATAGCAATGAGCTTTAATACCCTTAGCTTATTACGACTTGATTTTGTTATGCTGGGATGTTTATCTGTTTGGCAATGCCTAAAAAGGCACTAGAGGGGTCTATAATGACTTGGTCAATATCTGAAAGCTTAGTGGCTACAGGTAGAGACTATCCCTGACAAAGCTGCATGGCCTGTCAATCATGTTCTCCCAGGATGACAAATATTGGACCCCCTTGGGAGTGAAATCAATAGTTAAACCGATTGTTAAAATCAATAATTTTCTGTTGGTATTGTGGCATTATCACTGGAGAAAATAGAATGCTGCTCAATGCTAGACTCATACCTACCTGTGGCACATATTCTGAGTGTTATATCATGTCTCTCTTTATATTTCCAGTGAGGTACACCTCAGGTCATTAACATTCACATGAACTATTACTGAGTCATACTGGTACTTGTGCTTTAGTCACCTGAGTGCTTGCATAATCTGGCAAATACTGACCACTGACAGGCAGCTAACTGTGACCTGCTGTTTACTCATTCTGGCAAAAGGAACATTGGTGTGTCTTACAATAAAGCCTCCTATGACCAAAACATTGAGTTACACCTTATGAGATCAATAGTTGACACACTATGTGGAGTAGTTTTAGGTGTTGTGGTGGGAGCTGTCTTGTTTGTGTACACATAGAGTTGCAGAGGACAGCATCTAGGAGGCCTTTGAGGTTTGGGTAAGTTGCATGTGTGTACCTCCACATATGTGAGTCTGGTCCTTAGTGTGGTGAGTATTGTATGCACACGCACACGTGCAGATGCACGAGTGTGTGTGTGTGTGTATGTGTGTGTTGTGCATGTGTATGTGTGTGTGAGAGAGTAACAACCTGTTTTGCATTTTTTATGTTTGCATGTGAGAGTCTAGCCTCCAGTGACATTGCATAACTACATCTCTCACATACTGTATTTGTCTGTTTGAGAATTAAGAGGTTGCCAGTAAATATGAGACAATTGCTACATTGTCTTGGGATGCCCATGTCCATTAAGCTGGCTGTGAAGATAGCACAAAAGTGCCTCTCCATGGTTGCTGATCCTTAATACATGTTTTACAAGGGAACAGAATGAGTTGATTTGTAACTGGAGGAAGTTTGATTGATATAAGTAGTGTAATCTACTGCTAACTGATGCAGCAATAGAATCATAGGATCATAGGAAGTTACTAGGCTAATGGCCCGAGGGCCTTTACAACTCTAGCCAAGTTTTACCCTTGTTACCATGATCAGTATCTATTGCCTCTGTCCAAGGGGGACACAGGTGGAACCCCGGGCTGAATTTATGGTTACCCATCCAATCATCCAGATTGTGTTTGAAGAGGGCCAATGACGTGCTCTGTTTGATGTGAAGTGGAAGTCTATTCCAAAGGTATGGTAACCTATGGGAGACAAATCTGTCCCTCTAACAGGTTCTATTGATGTCACATACCAGGTTTAAGTCTTTAGAGTGAGTAACTTGTGTGCCTTTTGACTTGTGGATGTGCAACATTTCCAATAAAGCGGGGTCTGAGTTCACCTTATATGCAAGGCAGAGATCACCTCAGAGTAGTCTGTATGAAACAGAATAAAGTGACAGTGATTTCAGCTGATCCACATAGGATAGTTGCTGAAGACCTTGAATTTACTTTGTAAGGAACTGATAGACTCAAGTTGATCCAAATAGGTAGAGTGGGTGTCTTGATTCATTGAGGATGTTCTATACCTGGCAATGAATTGAATATGTGTCCTAACAACAGTCAATTGCACCTGAAGTGCCTCTAGGGTGTCATACTGTTTGACCAATCTGGAGGTGTATTTATTCTTGATGAATATTGATACACTGCCTCCTCTAGTTTTCTTCCCTTTAGTTTGTGGTCTGAACATGTGGAGGGAAGCGTAACCCAGTATGGCTGGAGTGCTCTCCACAGTATTGAACCAGGTATCCATGACAGCACAAATGTTAGCATCCTTTAGGGAGAGAACTGCTTCCAGTGAGTGCAGTTTTAGATTAAGACTCCTAGCATTTAGCAACATGACCTTGAAGTTGTTTTTGGTTGGTATAGTTTTATGTTGGGAGTTTTGTCCTTGTGACACTGCCTAAAAAAAGGCACTATGGGGGTAGTAAGAACTTAGCCAGTAGCCAAAATCTCAGGGGTGACAGATGAAGACCATCTCTGGCAAAGCGTCGCAGTTTGTTGATTAGGTTATCTCAGGCTGACAGATACTGGATTCCCTTAGAATGACACCAAAAACAAAGTCAATTATTGAATTCAATTATTTTCTGTTTGTATTGAGGCATCATTCTAGGTAAAGGTAAAATGCTGCTTAAGGCTAAGGACATGCCTGCCTGCGACACATAGTCTGAGAGCTCAGTCATGTCTCTCTTCATATAGTCCAGAGAAGTATGTCTCAAGTCATTCACACAAACATGGACTATGACAAAGTCATAACAGTACCTGTTGCTGAGGGACTTGAGTGCGTGTGTGATATGGTGGATCCTGGCACCTGACAGCTGACTGTGACCTTCTCCTTATCCATCCTGGTGAGAGGGACATCTGTCTGTCTCACGATGGAGTCTCCTATGACTAATATGTTAGGTTTAGTGTTTAGACTTATGAGCTTGACAGGTGAGACGCACTAGTGCATAAGCTATTGTGTGTATCGTGTTCTGTAATGGAAGTATTATGTGTAGCATGTTTGTGCTTGTGTTTGGGAGGTCTCTGGTGCTTAGGTTAGTTTGTAGTGAGGAATTCCACATATGTAGGTATGTGTTATGTGGGTTTAGTTGGAGTAGGTTGTGAGGTATGCATGATGACGATCTGTTCAGTGTCAGATGTATTGACTGGTGTGTGAGAGAGAGCATTGATTCAAGGTTTTTCATATAGTTGCATCTCTCACATGTTGAGTTTGTGTGGACTAGAATTAGAGGGTTGCCTGTGTACATGAGGCAGTTGCTATACTGCCTCAGGATGCCCATGTCAACAAAGCTGGCTGGAGGAACTGTGAGAAATTGCCTGTTCATAGTGCTAGGTGAATTTACATGGTCAGAAACAGGAATGGGTGGGAAAGGGGTCATACCTACGACTAACTAGTGGGTGAGTTGTGTTAGTACTTCAGAGTCTAGGCTTAATGCTACACTAGTAGGTAGAGTGGGGCCTCAGACAAACTCTTGAGGCTGTTGTTATAATGGGGTTTTTACACAGCTTCACTAGTACTTCCTCTTTGCACAGAAATGTGCTAAAGATAAGGAACTACACTGCTGGGATACTGCTATATCTAAGGGAAAAATTGTAAAAATTATCTGTCTGTCTCTGGCACAACTTATTCTGCAGTCCGCTGTGCTGTGCGATAACCAAACAAGCAGAAACCCACTCAAGGGTGGGGGTTAAATACCAGAAGGTTAAAACCTAAAACAACTTTAAAAAAGCTAAAAAAAAAAAACATAGAGGTGCTTACACCAAACCCTAGACTAGCCAATCAGCCAGTGCTGCTCCAGGGTACAAAACAGTTGTGCCTTGAGTAGTGAGGGACTGTGGAAATTTCAGAGAGGGTACTTATAGGTTTGGGTGCTATAATAGTGTAATCTAAAGCTAATGAAATGGGATGCTGCTGCTCAAGACTCATTTCTAGGTGCTTGCAGCTATGCAGGGCACTGTTAACTGACACTACACACAAACATGAGGCTTATATAAAAGCTGAAAAAAGAAACTTTTAAGCTAGATTTGCCCACTGGACAATCACATAAGCACACATTAAGCTTTCCGCCAACAATTCCTAGCTCAGATAGATGGAATCAGCCCTCTCCTGCTGCATAAATGCAGATGTTTAACCCTGCAACAATCCTCCTACTTGACCAGTAATCAAGGAGCCTCAATCATCACCACTGGCAACAGTGGGGGATGTACAGGGAGGATGACAAGTACACAAACAGTATTTCTAGATGCAGCTTTCTGCATCAAGTGCGATTTCCCTTAAGACCATGCAAAGACCAAAGTACGTCCAGGGCTGGTTTCTCCTTCTTTCTCCAGATCCTTAATAAGACTCTCCACTGGCACAGCTATCGAGTTGAGATCTCAGCTGAATGGCCAAGCCAAGACCTCCAGCACCCTTTCTGTCCAACCAGTGCTTCATATCCCTGCCCAAGTAGCTGACACACACACTCTTGGAAATTTGTTTTACACACACGCGTACACACACACACACACACACACACACACACACACACACACACATACACATACATTCGCTGTTCCAAAACACATGCACACAGCACAAACACACCGAACAAACAGCAATCCACACACCTACACCTAAAATCTTACATCTAACCCTACACTAAACTGTACATACACCACTATCTACCCACTTACCTTAACCCAAACCCTATCCTTAAGGTCTGTCACTATGGCACACACACCTCACCCGCACCCTAAACCTAACTCACCTACACCGCCCTAACCCTCAAGTCCACACATTCGCACACTTACCTGACCTGCACCCTAACCCTAACTCACCTAACCCGCCCTAACCCTCATGTCCACACAATCGCGCACTTACCTGAACCCGACCCATAACTTTTCACCACAGTGCTGAAAATAGCGAAGCGACAGGAACAGACAACCAAATTCTTTCCCTAGGAAAGAATTCGATTTTCTGTAACTTTGCTATTTTCAGCTTTCGCTGAATAGGGGTCAATATTAGAACATTCGAAGTTCTGAAACTTCGATGTTCTAATATAGACCCTGAAAATACATAGACCTCAGATCTTTGGCAGATACTGGAAGTCATAAAACAATTACATTCTTCATACTTTCAGAGGTAGTAATTATTTAACCCTAGAGACAATGCAGAAAGCTCCCTAGTTTTAGTCATTGTGTCTCCTTGCTGCATTGAAACTGAAAGATACCATCTTTTATTTATTGGCCATAAAGTGATTTAATTTCAGCTATTTTCCTGAAGTTAATCTCCTGTATTTCAGTTTCCACTATTAAAATATATACACTTAAACAATTACAATAGTGCATGTACATTTATGTTCTGTTGCAAAAACCTTTTCAGCAAACAATTCTGTACCAGCAGTTTGATATACATGTGACATACAGTTCTAATACATTTATAACACAAGCATATTATATAAATCATGTCTTTATCCACAAATGACATATAATTATTTACAAAATTCCAGATAGCTATGCTGGCTGTATCCCCCTTTGTCACAAACCATCTTAATGTAAAATTTACTGTTTTGGAGCTCAAGCATTAGGGAACCATAAAATAGATGCCTAAAACACTGAGTATAACAGATCCAAATTATTTAGAGCACTACAATTGCAGACCAGCAGTCCTTACAGCAGCTGAAAAATGCAGCCTAACTCTGAGCATGTGCAGGAAAAATAAATAGCAAGAATCTTCTGTAATGTAGTGAAAACAAGTAGAAAAGATGCAAAATAATACTTAAAATCATATGTCTTGCTAAGGATAGCTTCAGATGCAATCAGAATTCCTCAAAGTCTCTGACATCATCCCAGAGCAGCTCTGATTAAGTGAGCCAATGCCACAGACTGAAACATTATTACACAATACAAAACCAGGGAAAATGGTAACTGAACTGAAATTTGGCAAGTTCAGAGTAGAGGGAAAATATGAAGGGTCAAAAGAAAGTTTACAAAACATATAGGAAAATAGAGACTGTATAAGGAAAAGTTGAAGTTACATAAACGTTATAAACTGCGGTATTCGAAATCTATTAAGTATGTGTTAAAAAAGAGAAGGAAAGCATATGAGAAAAATAATCCTGGGTAAAATAAACAGTAGTGAGAAGTCCAATAATTACAAAAAAGCCACACAAATAGGCTAAAAGAAAATACAGTTTAAAGTAGCTACAGGGTGGCAAGGAAAGAGTGACACAAGGATAACCAAGGCAGTAGTGCAAAGGGAAATTACAGAAATGGAGGGGAGAAAATGAAGAGTTAATTTAAGTATTTTGGAAAGTGAAAGGATGTAAGGGCAGAGATAAAAAGCTGTAATATAAGGGTATATCATAGCTGTGGTGTTTGGGCAGCTCACCTAACAGCAAGAAACTGGATCACCTTTGCGTACCAGTGAACTAGATGTCCACAGTGGTGCCTTTCAGTTAATTGCATTTTCTTCATAATTAATTTATTTAATTTATATATTATATATTTATTTAAAGTCAAGAAAGCCACCCCTCTGCAGAATTCTGCTGTGCTGACTGCCTGACTACTCAGTTCATAGCTTTCCTTGCACTGTCCCACCAGCAATCTAACCAACTAATCAGGCAGCCTCAACCTGCAGAATGATCACAAACTTTAAATATATATGGAGTGGAAAGGAGTAAGACTTTTCAGATGATTAGAAACCTGAAAGTAGATGCAATGCCAGGGTAGAAATAAATGCAGCCACAACAGCAGCATTGAGAACCAAAAGACAGTGGCATCAAGAGAGTCTGTCAAAGCTGAAGCAAGACAGTTACGCATTTGGCAATGCAGCTCACTCAAAATGGTTCAGTTTGCAGCAGGTATATGTTTACCTAACAGGCAACTAGATATTGTGGACAGTTGACTAGTAACAGAATACACTGCCCACAGTAGGACCAAATTTCCTTTTAATAGACATTGTGGTGGGATGTGTTCTCCATGTTTGTTTGTGTCTTTCGGCTTTTCCTGGTTAGGGGTCGCCACAGCGGAACTCCGGTCCGCTAATGATTGGTAGTGGATTTTTACGTACTGGGTTACCAGCCCTGACGCACAACCTTCAAGGAAGGCATGCCCCATTCACATATGCCTCCACACAGAAGACGCTCTAGCTGAGAATCGAACGGGACAACATCTTGCTATGAGGCGACAATGCTACTGCAGCACCACCACCGCAGTATGGATGTGTTCTCCATGTAAGTTCTCAAAACCTAGTACATTAACCAACATACATTATTCTGGCCATTCATTATGCTGATTCTCATTTGTAACTCAACCTTCACCTCAGCCTAACCACTAGTATGATATGCAGGAGGTGTCTATGTTTTTTTTGGGGAGGGGGGAGGGCAGCAGACAATCTTCCAAGATATGATTTTGTATACTCTTGTTGCAAGCATTTTTTTTTCTTTTTGGCTTATTTGGAGCTCACTATTTTTGTCAGAAATAAAGATTTAGCATATGAAAAAAAGAGAACATTTTATGTCCTGTTTGTTTTAGGCAATTATTGTATGAAAAGACTGGAAACATCTTTTAAATATATGTCTGATAATGAAGAACCCCATAGCATTGTGACAGCCCACACAACCCTGACTTAATTCAGTAACTTCTGTCAACACTGTCACAGTGCATACCTGTCCATTAAGGGTGTATTGAATGGCTGAAAAAAAAAACTGAAGAGTAAAACAAATGATAAAAAACAAGAAAACAATAATCTATATGGATAGTAGGGTAAGGCCAGGATAGATGAAAACTGGGAAACATTGGGGGTAATGGTGGTGGTGTTGCTGGGTACTGGTGGGTTGGCACAATGTAATCATTTATCTAAGACTCCATTTTGCTTAAAACTGTGCCTGATAATAAGAAACATAGCATACAAGAGTTGAGATTGCTAACTGTTTTGAAAAAATGCAAGAGTTTTTTGGCAATTGGGGAAGAAAGTTACAATTTGCAACATTAATTCAAGATACAGAGCAGGGTATGACTTCATTACAATCCACAGTGTCATGAGGGGATTACAGAAGTAGCCCCTGTAGTTGGAACAAAAGTGCATGAAACAAGAGGACTTATGGAGTAGCTCCATGCACAATAATGTACACATCTAGGGTTTTAGTGAGATTTAAGAAGACCGAGATGCAATAAACATTATATGAAAGTGTATTACAAATATTATGCATCTGGAAATTGATTTAAAAGGGAAGGTGGCTAGAGCCCATAAGGTGGTCAGAATTTGCTGTCAGTGCAGTAAACTGCAATGATCAATAGATTTAGTGCCATTAATAGATTAAATCATGTCTGATGAGGCAGGATGCATTGTAGAAATGTTTTTTATTTGCAGGACAAAGAGTTCAGGTTATGATGGATTATCAAGGAAATATCTACAGGCATCAGATCCAAATGAACTCAGAGGCTTTGAACTTATGGAAGGAATGTGCGATAATTAAACTGATTTACTCAGCTTCTCTGTATGCAATCTGGAAGAGAGTAACAATCTAGATAAAAACTAAAGAAAATAAACTTCATGCTGAGCCAATGAGAGGTACTGGTCTTTGATGTGGACACGTGAGTTGTAAGGTATGAATGTGCAGCCAGGAGGTGGTTGCATGAGGCGAGGAAATCAGACAGCAGCGACTCCCTCAGATGTATGTTTAGAAAGGTCAACTAAACCAACAAATATGTCTGTAACTAGCATGGACAGAGCAAACAAAATGGTAGGAATTTCGAAAGCAAAACTTAATCAGACTTTAGAAGTGAGTGACCGAGGCAATGTGAAATACACATTCCTCATTAAAAGACTTAGACAAGGTCAGACAGCTGAAAGGTAGAGATTGATCACTGGGGCTTCTGATCAGTTTGGACTATAGAGCTTAAATATGGAGAATTGTCCTGCATATGAGATGAAATGGGTTTAAGGAGGTATTCAGAACCAGAAGTAATGGGAAACTGAAGCATCAAAGTGGATAAATAAGTGAGATTGCAGGCGGTAGAAGTAGTGTTACTGTGTCCATCATGGGACAATCTCAAATGTTCTTGTTTCCTTTGCACTTACTGTATGAGCAGCTGAACTAAATCTGTGAAGAAGGAAGGAGCTGGAGAGTTTCAGTATGTTGTTGGAGAAGTAGTTATAAAGAAGTTGTGGAGAGTAAGGAAAAATGTTTCTGATTTGTATAGAAAAGTTTCAGACCCATATCCTGGAAATGTATGAAGGGGAACTACTTCCATGCCCTAAGTAAGCAAACACTGCTTTTGTTTTGCTGCTTTTGTTTAATTTTCCATGTAGGATGGACAAAAAAGATGGACACTGGTCCATTAAATAACCAAAGGAAAGAGGATTTTTTATTTATTTATGTTTCTGCATTATTTCTTTCTATAGAATGCATATTTGGACATATATGCAATTATACATTTAATTTCAGTTGCATGAGGGGGTTGAATATAATGGAAAAATGTTTGACCTCATTTTAGTAGAAAATTAAATTTAAGAAGGAATATGTTTGATGGGTGTAAGGACTGTTCGAGTTTAGAAGGAGCAATTATGTTATGTTTGATTTGAACTAGAAGACTAGTTGTAGTTGGAGGATATGTGAACTATATTGGTAAATGTGAGATTCATGAAATTAGAATTAGAGTAGTGACTAGGTACCTCATTATTAATAGTAACTATTCACTGTGGCAAAGGTTGTGAATTTGATAAGAGAGTTGTGTATGCTGGGAGTGTAGCTACCTTATTAATGCTGATAGGAAGAGCTATAGGGAAAGGTGCATTGTGTAAGTTGTTACATTTTAGAAATTATAAATTAATTACTATTTGTGTTTTGTTGTTAACCCTCACACACTTGTTCATGTTATTAATAAGAGAGAGAGAGAGAGAAACATATAAAAGGAGTAAGATATAGGCATTTTTGTGAGGAGGTTAAAAATACCTCTGTGTGTGCTGCATGGGAGTGTAGGGGAAGAAGATTGTTCTGAAGGAAAGGGGGAACAGCATTAACATTAGATGAGGGAGTTGTAATAGGGAATATTAGCTTTATGCAGGGAAGGATAGAGTACAGTAGAGAAGAGAAGACAAAAAAGATGCTGTTTAGTAGGAAAAGTAGATCCACAGTTGAGGGAATGGGGAATAAAAGACAGACAGGGGATACCATATTGGCCGTCATTGGATGACTCCTCTTTTCTGCTCAAGGATCCTTTATACCTACCTCCAGGAGTGTGACAGTAGGAGCTGAGCAGAGAGGGGAAAGAGGAAGATCAGTTGACTCTTTTGATTATTTATGCCCCTCATGTCTAAGTAAAATAAAAAGTAAAATTTCAAGTAATAGTAAGAGAAGTAGATGTGGTACAATTGCAGTAATTGGGGGTGATTATGGTAAAAGGTAGCTGACCCAAGTGGGTTGTGGTCTATTGTGCATGAGGATATATAAAAAGTGGAATGAGCATACTGGTAAGCGTCTTTATGATGAATATAGAGCAGAGTAAACTACATGACTAGGGGTTGTAGAGTGTTTTGAAGGTATTAAAAGAGGAAAAAGGCAGAGTAGTTGTGACTTTCTAAGTTCCCAATATACATGAAAAAAGGGTGACTTGGACTGTGCATCAGAAGAGAAGCATGTTAGAAGTGCCAAGGAAAACATATTTTTGATGGCGTCTTTATTATGGCTTTGGAGTCAAAAAAGGAAAGATTGATCAGGAAATTAGAGTTTCTCCATAGATGTTAAAAATTACTTAAGCAAGCCAAATGGTTTGAACTGGAAGATATTTAGTGGGAAAAGGGGGTAAGCAAGGTTTTACAATTTCTAGAGCTGACCGTAAGCATGTCAGCCAGAAGGAGTGGGTTTTTATTGATAAATGGATGCTGTTAGAAGTGGGGGAGGTGATCGTTATGAGCAGTGGTGCCTGAGGTTATGCAATGTGATTACAGATTGGTTAGGTGTTAAAGATGACATGTTGTTGAAGATGGAGTCCAAGTAAATGGTAGGAAGTGGATTGGATACACTGGTTGTAAATCAGGTCAATAGGGGGTATATTGGGTAATATAAAGAGGAAGGACTTAGATGGTGATGCATGGAATCAGATGCTGTTACTGCAGCATGGAGAGTGAGGAGAGGGAGGTTTACTGGTCATTTCAGATGGAGAGGCAGGGTAGATTGATGAGGATAAAGGAGGAGTTAGAAACTTGCAACAAGGTCAAGGGGGAAGTGGGATGAAAGAAGGGGAAAGCATTTTCAGTAGTTAAAAGTGCATATTAGGGGTGCAGAAAAAAAATACAAACTGAAACTGAACTGAGATGGACTGGGGTAATCCTGTGGATGAAGTGAGAGGAGATATTAAACTATTAATTCAGTGGATAGAATATCACAGGCAGAAGCTTTAGAAAAGGAGTAATAGGAGAGATGAGTAGGACAACATTAGCACTGATGATGTTAGGCTGACATTGTTTATGCCACTTTATATTAATCGACATAGAGTGACAGAAATAAGGAGTGGATATTTGTGCTAGATGGATCACCTATGGCCAGTAGAGGATAAAGAATGATACAGCATTAGGAAAAGGGGCAAATTATGGAAGTGGTTTGATATATAAATTGTTTAAAAGCAAGGAGCCAGCAGGGTTGTCCATAGTGTCCTATAAACTGCTGTGTTAGGAAATTATGAAATAAGACAGACATGAATAATAGAATGGGACTTACTACGCTGCCCTGAACTCCACTTATGGTAATAACAAATGTGGTTCAGCTAATGAAGCTGTTATGGATGAGCAGTTAGGTGGCTCATCAGGAAGATATTTTTTAGATTCAGTAGTACGACCACAAATTCCAGGATATGAGTGTAATCAGAAATAAAAATAAAGAAGTTTCCCACAAAAATGGCTGGGAACCAGTTTCTAAAAATCATATCAAAGACAGAGGTTTCACAATGTGGAAGATCTAGGTGCTTTGACATCCTACAGCAAGGTTATATGAATGGATAGGCAACAGCACAACATGGTAAAAAGGTGCTTTCATCTTAGAGAAACCTGAACTGCAACCAGATAAGTCATTATTAGACAGAGTTTTATCAGGACATTCATAACTGGATATAAGGTAATTAATTTTAACTCTAGTAAATTTAGTACTATCAAACTTAAAATGCATTGGTCACTTACTGAAGCAAATGAGAGTAACAAATCTTTGAAGATGGGCAGAACCTTCTTACCGTATACAGTACTAAATGATGCACTTTTTGATGTAAAAGGTATGTTGTTTTTGCATTTTGTAATGTTGATAAGGGTGGTCATGTGAATTTTTTTGAAGCTGAAAACCCATGGTATGACATCATGAAACAATGAACTTGCAGTGCCTTGTTTCTTAAATGAAGGTAGAGGCTAGTGTATTTTCATTCTCAGTGCACTAGTAAGAGCGATTAACTCACTAGAAAAGCAAATTGCCAACTAGATATTAAAGGTGGAACACCTAACATTAAAAATTATCATGTAACAGTGTAGTAGTGCCTGCACAATTTAAGTAAGAAACTGTTTTTCTAATGAAGTAAGTCGATATTGCTTACCAGAATGTTTTGGGTGCATGCAAATCCTTGCTGTTTACCTGCCATCCCATTACTCTGTGGGTGTAGCCATACAAAAAAAATAATAAACTGATATTAAAAAAAAAAACTATTATCTTCACATTTAGAAAAATGACCTGCTACTTTAGCATGAGATAAAATGAAATTACCTGAAAAATCAAGGTGATTCAGAAACTGACCAACACACTTTAATATAAAGGGAGAGTTCTATTTAAACCTCAAGAGCATAAGCATGACCGTGTTTTAGTTTTTAATTTTTGTATTAGAAAACTTAATTTGAAATGCATTTTATAACATTCTACAGTTAATTATGCATTGATACATAGGAATCATAGAAATTACAAAGCAGCTTAGTTTTGTGATCATAAATACCTTGAAAGTTTCCCCTCAGGCTGTATTGCTGACAAATATGGATATGCAATCGCAGTTAGAAGGTATAGTAGGTGGAAAACTCAGGTATGGAGGAAATGCCCTTTTTTGTACATTTAATCTAAGTCACAGTAACTACACATGTTTATGTTCCATTTGTAAGACAGCCTCAAGATTAATTAATTTATTGTTGAGACGTCTGCTGTTGAAAAGAGACATTGCAGTGTAGTTCAAACTGGGGTTTGGTGATTTTGCATTTTGTATCATAGAAATAACATTGATGTTAATTGGAGTGAATATTATAGCAATAACCCACACCAGGGTGTGGGTAATGCTGGATTTACCCACAGTTGGTGTGGTTTCACGAGGGTAAAGCCTGAGTGTCCAAACAAAGACATCTATGGGTAAATCCAGCATTACCCACACCCAGAAGTGGGTTATTGCTATTATACAATGGCATTATTTAAGAAAAAATATATATTTTTCTCAAATAATGGCATTGTGTAATGCTTCCTTGCTGCCCTTCCGCAGCTGCCTGGTATTCTGCGGCAGTTCTGATGTACTGCGCATGCGTATGCTTACGCAGTACATCAGAGCTGTGGGCAAAAGCAACGGAGAAAGCAAGATCTCTGTTGCTTTTTACAAACTGTCTCACTATGTTAAAGGAGTTTAACATAGCGAGACATCTTTAAAAAAAGCAACAGAGAATCTCCGTTGCTTTTTTAAAGCTGTCTCGCTATGTTAAATCCATTTAACATAGCGCAACACCTTTAAAGAAAGCAACAGAGATAGGAAGATCTCCGTTACTTTTTTTAAAGCTGTCTCACTATGTTAAACTCCTTTAACACAGCAAGACAGTGTCTAAACAGTAACGGAGATCTTGCGTTCTCTGTTGCTGTAAAAAAAAGAGTTATACTAATGGAAAAAGTCCGAGCGACCGGACCTTTTTCCATTACTATAACTCTGATTTATAACGTGCATGCTGACCAATCAGCGTGCACGTTTTGAAATATTAATGGGGGGGGTGTTGTATAATCCCCATCCCTTTATTTAGATAACATCAGCCTATTCAGATTCTAACGTTCTCTTGCCATATAAAAGCGTTATGCTGTTAACACATTTTATATATTCAGGCTTGCTAACAGTAGCATATAGATACTACCTAAGTGAAACATGTTTATTTTTTTTTCTTTTCTTTCATGCTTAAAGGTGGTCCATATGGTTGCTGAATCACTGTGATGCCACTTTGTGAAATTATATATTTTATTTTAGCATACCTAATTAGTTTCCTGTTATTCCAGGGCTTTTTCATAAATTTCTATTTTTTGTACTATTTTGATTTAGACAAAATTTTCATGCAAGGTTGTTCTATGGTTGAGTGATCTGGTCAGTTCTATGAACCTGTGAATTAATGCAGTTTATTTTGCTAACATGCAAACTATATCAGTGAATATTGTTTTTGCAAATTCCTGCTGTACTGCTTGTATATATTTTCTTTTACTTATGAGCTTGAATTCTCTAAATAATATCCCCAGAAACACATGCATTTCTTTCAGGTAACTTGGTTTGCTTTCAGTTATTTTGTAATATTAACTTAAAACTGCATCATGCAGACCTTATTTTTGTAAACATAGTTCAGATAAATTGTACATAAAGGCTTCCATTTGTAACCTACATAAAAAAGAAATAAAAAAACATTTATCAATTTATACTACAGTGGGATTCAATAAAGCTTACATGTTTGTTTTTACTTTGTGCATGTCGAGTCATGAGGATCATGTGGTCGAGGAAAGTTTTAGATTCAGTAAGAGCCATGTAGAGGCACACACCACCATGCAAACAAGGTAAACACAGTGGCATGCTAATTACAGCATAAGCAGCTGACTTGCATATTAATTAAACAGTCTAACATGGTCTAGCTATTCAAACAAGCTATAAATCATCTGTGTAGACTCCGTGCTGGTTTTCCTGCAGATTCCAAAACTTTTGGAATATAGACATGGAAAGGAGTCTACACAGACAGAATGTTAGAGGCTACTGCTGCTTTAATTCATTTGTTTGTGCTACAGGCTGAAGCCAATGTTGCTGCTGATGCTATTAGGCCTAGGCTGAGCAGGAGAAGAGTTTTCAGGCACCATTTACCTTTTCACAGCCTACATGATGTTAAAATTATGGAGAGCTACAGGGTGGACAGGGACACACTACAGGAACTCTGTGACTTCTGTCATCCTCAACTCAGAGCAGAGCCAACCAAGGGGAACTCATCCCAGTGGAGACAAAGGTATATGTAGACCTTAGTTTCTTAACTACAGGTACTTTCAGAGACCAACAGGGGACATAATGGGGGTGTCAAGGGCATCAGCAACCTGGATCTTCAACCAGTTCCTGGATGCCATCCTCCAACATGCCAGTGAGCACATATATTTTCATTATAGTTGGGAGGAGAGGGGCAGAAATATGCAGGAAGTCTACCCTGTACCACACTACCCTGATGTACTGGGACGCAAAGATTGCACACATGAAAAATTGAGGCACCACCCAGGGAACAGGGTAGGCTCTACATGAACAGAAAGGGCTATCAGTCTATCAACTGTCAAGTTATGTGTAATGCCAAGAGAATCATCTTGAATGTGTGTTCTGGTAACCCTGACAGTTACCATGACTCACATATCTGGCACACCTCCCAAATGTACCACATGTTTGCTAGGTGGGATATCCCACTGGGGCATTTACTGGGGGATGTAGGTTATGCACTGGAACTATGGCTGCTGACACCCATCAGAAATGTATACACAACAGAGGCATGGCCAGCTTGCCAAGCAGATAGCACAAATCTCTTGCTCTGCCTTTAAATATTTTTTTTCTGACAGGATTTTTTTCTTATTATTTTCAAATACTTTGATAATTTATTTTTTATTTGTCACTCTAGTACTTAATTTCTAAATGACTGGTTTCCTAGAGCATTTAATTTGCCTGAATCTTTATCATTTGGTATAAAACGAGCTCACAGGTCCTTATCAAATGTTTCTATATCCAAAAATCCCTCTGCTGCAAGATTCATCATTGTTAAGTTTCTGTCATCTCAAGATAAAGATTTGATACTTAGAGGTGCTTGGTCGGGGACTCCAGTCCAGATAAATGGGAAAAGGGTTAGGTTTGACAATAATTATACCACCTCAGTGATAACTAAAAGGAAAGCATGTGCTCCCTTTATTAAAAACTTAAAAAAAGCTGGCATCAAAGTTCAAATCATTTTTCCAGCTAGAATTAAAATTATCCTGTCAGATGGTCAAAGAATCTTTAATTCCTTGGAAGAAGCAGTGGACTTTGTCAAAAATAAAAACCTACTAGATAAAGTGAACAATATGGAAATATCTATCTGATGTTGTTAGAAAGGGTAGCCGGACTTATACCAAGCTTGCATCAGCCAAAAAACTCTCGAGCCAAGATCCTACCCACAATGCTCTGCTCCGTTACCTCAGATCTCATTTGCTATGTCGCTGTACAGCCATGTCAAGCCTTCTCTCTCAGCTAAGTGTTTAAATTTTTGACGTTTTTCTATTATTAGTGTATAGAAAGTTTTCGATTCTTCACTGTCTCTATCTTCTTACCCTATCGCAACTTTGAGACTCTCTCCCTATAGTATATTCTATCCTTTTTCTTACCTTTGAGGTAATTCTCCATTACCATCGTTGGTAATGCTTTCTTTCCCTTTCTCACCTTTCTGGGTACTTTCATAACTTTTTAGTAGTGTCATAGTTTTTCCCTTGATATTATAATGTTGGATAAGAAAAGTAGTGCTGGTTTCAAACAATCTACAGAATGCGACCATAAGTTACCGCTTTCTGATGGTCATGACTGGTGTGTTTATTGTCTGAATGTTTCCCACTTGTCAGTGGACCCCCCACCCCCCCCCACCCCCATGTGGGATTTGTAGAAATTTCTTGACTAGGACTCTGAATGAAGGGAAGAACAAACTTAGACTAAAAGGCCTCCTTACATCTCCTTTCTGCGAGGCTATCTCTGGGTCGGAGGGCTCACCACCTCCTTCTAAACCCCATAAGAGGCATTCTTCTTCTTCCTCCTTGAGGTCACTCACTTTGTCATCCTCTGGAGACCACAAGGAGTCAACTCACAAAAAGGAGAAAAAGTTCGGCCCAGCACTGCCATCTGTGGTCCTTTCGGCCCCAGCCTTAGCACTGCCCCAATTTTTTCTCACTCCAGCTATGTCTTCTTCACTGGCACTGGCACCGTTGTTCCTGGTGCAGGCACTCATGTCTCTGACAGTATCGTCACAGCCTTTTTCAGCACTGCTGATGTCGGTGCAGACTCTTTTGGCACCGTCTCTACAGGTAAAGTCTCCTCCAGCACCATTGTTGCTGACTCCTTCAGCTCTGTCCTTGCTGATGCAGTCAACTTCCGAGATACTGCCCTCTATGGTGCAGATGCCTACGCCACCAACTTGTTGCTCGGTGCAGTCACTTTCGGCACTGTCATTACAGGTGCGGACACCTTCTTCGGTGCCACCGTATTCATTGGTGCAGACATTTGCCATACCACCTTTCATGGTGCAGATACCCTTGATGCCCATGGCACCACCATTGTTGGCACAGATACCCTCGGCACCATTCTCTTGGTGCAGACACCCTCCACTCCGGGCTCTACATTACACGAACTCACCAGGACTAAGTACTCTCCCTCCATAGATCCTTTTGTGGGAAGTCAGTACAGCCCCTTTCTGGACAGGCCAGAATCTCCATCTGGTCTCTCTATGAAAAACAAGAAAAACGGCTCAGGAAAAATGCCAGCATCCACAAACAAGTATTTAATAAAAGCAATGTCCTTTAAAAACCAATGTTGTGATGGAAAAAAGTCCAAAATAAGCCAAAAAACAAGAATCAACAAATCCAAGTGTAAAGCGCTTTTCATCTGTTAAAATAAACAGACTTCTTCAGACAAACACACTCTGTAAGTCAAAGGGAATTTAAATGCAGCACAAGTAGTCACATGACAGATGTTACTTAAAGTTAACTCTTTCAGAGTCAGAGCAGTGCTGACTTACTTTTCACCTTTTAAAGAGAAAGACAATATGCAAAAATCAAGAAAACCTAACAACAAGTAATTTGAGTTAAACACAGTGGTTCAATGTGTTTCATGCATTGCATTCTAGTTATTTTACACTCTACTTCTCAAAAGTGAGAAGTGTATATGTGTATTACTACAAACCAGGATGTTATATCAACGAGCATTAACATATAAAAACATACAAATGCTAATATTGAATGTGTTGTCAGTGCCTGTGTGTGAAGTACTGAACAGGGCTACAGTTATGTCCCAGATGTATAATAAGTCTAAATATTGAAAGGGTGCCCATACGTGTAACACTATCACACTACACCCTCCCCCAAACAACAACAATGTATTAAACCATGTGTATGTGTATTTAATAACCTGTCCTATCAGAACAGGGTTAGACACTTATTAAAACAATGTCATTAAATACTAAACAAACTACCTTCAAATGTACTAAAACACAACAAGTAATAGACACCTATCTTCTGGTTAGTCAAATGCAAAATATGCACATTGGAGGACTGTGTGCATTAAGTGCAAAATTGTACACCTAACGTAACCAATTCTTAAGTTTAAGTATACAGGCGAGGGAATAAACTTTGCTCAATCCTGGTGGGCGACATGCATCCAAATGTAACTGCCATAAAAGTTCTATCTTTTCTAAATTTAGTGAACTGGAGCCACCTCTAAGCATAGTATGGATTAAATTGTCCTGATCTTGTATTTGCTCAATAACTTTAAATTTAAACAAGTGGTTGGGTTTTTCCATACAGTGCTTTGCTAGTGCATTCTCTTGTTTGGGTCTACTGATTGCATATGTGTGATCGTAGATCCTGTCACGAAGCCTTCTGTCAGTTTTCCTGACATAGAAGGCTGGGCATAGTTGACATAAAGCCAGGTAGACTACACCTTTAGAGTTACAGCTGAATTTGTTTCTCAAAACATAATTTCTATCTCTGATAACAAACTTGCTGCCTATGTCTATATACTTACAATAATTACACATCTCACAACAGAACATACCTGCTGTTCTGCATGTGTTGTGTCGACCTTCTATGATATTTTTTATGTTTTTACCATGCCTGTAAGTGACAACCAGTGATGGTCCTAACTTTTGGGTGATGTCTCTATCAGTTGTGAGCAAGAGCCAGTTTCTTTTCAATATGTCCACCACTTCTCTTGCTCTTATATTGAAAGTGAAAACAAACCTAATGTTTCCATTGGTTGTTTGTGTTGAACTTCTACTCTCATGTGTGTTATAGTTAGAGGTGTTTGTGTGGTTAGTCTGTTCAGCGACAGCTGTGTCAAGATCTAGATTTGACTCCCTTGGTACTAGTGGGATGTCCTTACTCAAAATTGGTTTGTATATTCCTTTTTCTCTTTTAACTTGGACTTCCATTATTATGTTGTTGATTAATTCAGTGGGGTAACCCCTGTGTGAAAACATATCATACAGGTTTTCACATTCCACTAAAAAATCATTTTGCATGGTGGTCATTCTTGCAGCCCATACAACTTGTCCTTTAATAACGGACTTTTTCTGGTTCAAAGGGTGGGAACTGTTGAAATGCAAGAGTGAGTTAGAGTATGTACTCTTTCTATAAATTTTAGCTGTATAGTGTTGACCCAATATGTTTTTTAATAAGAGTACATCAAGATAACTAATGCTCAACTCTTGGTAAACACTGGTGAATTTTAAAAAATCAGTAGTGTTGTTAAAATATTCAACCAGTTCTTTTGCTAAAGTACTGCCGCCTGAAATTATAATGAAAATATCGTCCAAGTACCGGGTATAAAAGGAAATACTATTCTTCAAATTTGTGTTTTCAAGAACAAATGTATGTTCCCTATGGGCCATAACTAAGTTGACAAAACTGCCTCCACATGAGGAGCCCATAGCTACCCCAATTTTTTGTAAGTAAATGTTGTTAAAAGCAAAGAAATTGTATTCCAAAACTATACCCAAAAGTTGTTCAATCAATCTTTGCTCAGAGTCACTTGTTCCTCTTTAACTGATGAATTCAACTACCCACTCGATACCTGAGTCATGGGGAATAGACGTGTAACGATCACAAACATCAATAGTTAAAAAATTCTTTTCATCATTATATTCAAGGGTGTTGATTTGTTCGAGGAATGACCATGAATCTTTGCAAATTTGTTTTTCTTTACTTACGTACATTTTCAGTATGGAGTCAATCACCTTAGCACAGGGGTATGTGATAGATTGACGAGCATCTACCAGTGCTCTTATAGGGGGGTCATTGAGGTTTTTGTGAATTTTGAGCAACCCAAATAAGGAGGGTAGTTGGGGTGATGGCAAGTTTAAATAATTGTTGATATGTATATCAGTCAGTGAGTCGATAAATAAGTCATTAATAAACATTTTTATTCTATTTTGTGCTATGTTTAACTCATTTAAACTCACTTCTTGGTAAGCCTCACCTTCAAGAAGTTTTGTCATTTTATCAATGTATTGACTCCCTTCCATTACTACTAACCCACCACCTTTATCTGGTTTCATTTTACGGATGGGTAGGTTTTTAAATTGTATTAACTTCAATTTGTCCTCTGTGGAGACATTATGATGGTCAGTAGAACAAACATTCTTACTAAACAATTTCCTTATTTCTAATTCACACATGTGGTCAAAAAGGTGAATGAGTGGGCGTGTAGGTGGATTATAGGTGCTTGCTAACCTGAAGGCATACCTATCAGGTGTCCCATCACCTAGTAAAGCTGTTAGATTGAGCTTTTTAATGTAAAGTTTAAAATCTAACAGAGTTTCAACCACATCACCCTTATTAGATGGAACAAAGTTAAGTCCATTTGCAAGCAATTCAACCAAACTGTTGTCCATGGTAAACTCAGTGTAGTTGTAAATGTTAAAGTCTCCTTTTGCGTTGGTAACAAGTTTGTAGTTGGTGATAGTATTGTCTGGTTTGTCTACCTCAACATCAGGGAGGTACCCCATTACCTCCTCCTGTTGCTCGCAGCTCGAGTGTTGTAAAATTTCCTCTGGTTCGCACCATGTCTGTTGCGACTCCTCGCTGTCCGCCTTTGAAAGTTTTTTGACTGATGGTTACTAGAAGCACCCTCTGTTTCAATGTTCTCAGACCTGTCCCTGTTCATCATGGGTGCAACATGGCTTGTCCCTGGTCTTGGTGATGTCAAACCATTGTTGTCCATATCAAGGTCATTGGTACCATAATCAGGTAGAGTGTCATTGGTGTTACTCATAAAGTTGTTGCGGGACTGGGAGGGAGGTGGTTTCGGGTAGGCTGTACCCTCCTCATAGTCATTTAAATCTCTTCTGAGTTTTCAAAGTTTGGTTTCTTTAATTCTATCAATTTGTTGGGAAATACTGGTAAAAATGTGTTGGTAGTCATACTGGTATCTGTCAAACACTGTGTCCTTTTTAATGTCCTTTTCCAATACATTTACTTCCAGTGAGGTGTTTAATTTGTATTGAATAGTGTTTGCGCATAATCTTTAGCAGTTCTAAACCTTGAGTGTTGAACAACTGAATAATGTCTTTAAAAAACTCAGAACCTGGTTCTAGACCTGTGGGGTATTGCCAAGTGCGGGGGCCTTTAGGGCCAATGTTCTCTTTTATGTAGGTTTCAAAATATTGCAATTCAAGTTGCAGTTTTTTAATTTCAAGTAGCTTAGTGTCAAAAAGTTTAAGTTTAAAGGAAATACTCACATTACTTCCAGCCGGGTTTCCTGTAGTTGCATTTCTACTCTGAGAGTTTAAACTTGGTTGCTCATTCAACCAAGTAGTTAGATCATAGGACCCAGTAAGCCCCGAAGTAATGGTGCTTTCTGTAGTAATATCCCGGTTATTGTTGTTGCCCATGTTGTTGTAAGCAATCACTTTGCGGTTTCCATTTTCATTCACTATAACTTGGTTAATTAGAAAATTTGATGAGTTGGTTCCATTTGCTCCCTCTGGAGTGCTGGATAAAACCCTTTGTGTTTGTGTAGCACTCAGTTGAGATAAACACTCAACTCTGGCTGTTAGGTTCTCCAAACGTTGATTCATTGCCTCCAGCAATAATGTTAATTTGCCTCTTCCATCTATTTCTGAACCTGAGAGGTTAAGAACGTTGTCACTATTTTCCGTAGCCATGAACAAACAAGTCAACCACCAAGAACAAAAAACTGATGTGAAAAACAAGAAAAACGGCTCAGGAAAAATGCCACCATCCACAAACAAGTATTGTGTTTAACTCAAATTACTTGTTGTTAGGTTTTCTTGATTTTTGCATATTGTCTTTCTCTTTAAAAGGTGAAAAGTAAGTCAGCACTGCTCTGACTCTGAAAGAGTTAACTTTAAGTAACATCTGTCATGTGACTACTTGTGCTGCATTTAAATTCCCTTTGACTTACAGAGTGTGTTTGTCTGAAGAAGTCTGTTTATATTAACAGACGAAAAGCGCTTTACACTTGGATTTGTTGATTCTTGTTTTTTGGCTTATTTTGGACTTTTTTCCATCACAACATTGGTTTTTAAAGGACATTGATTTTATTAAATACTTGTTTGTGGATGCTGGCATTTTTCCTTTGCCATTTTTCTTGTTTTTTACATCAGTTTTTTGTTCTTGGTGGTTGACTGGTCTCTCTATGAGGTCGACCAGGAGCCTCTCAGAACAGGATGTATTGCGAATTGTTGATCAGTTGCTTGTGGCCAGCGGACTCTCTAATCCATCTAAAGTTGCTTTCCCTCTTGCAGGTGACCATATTTCTCCACAGACTCCATCTTACACTCCTCATTTGACTTCCAGGGAAGCATCAAAGCCCCTTACTCTGACAGCAGCTTCCCTTCCTTCGACACCAACAGTGGACCTCACTTTAGAACTGGAGTCGTCCTTGTGGCCCTCGGTGCACTGGTCACTGGGCCCTTCTTAGGCTAGCGGCTGTGCCATGGGGGCAGGCATTCTTGGTTCAATGCCAATATTTTCTATGGCATCCTCCAGGAATCCTCCTCCCCTCATGCTCCACAGCCCTCTTGAGACTCCTGGTCTGGGGAATGGCTCATCGGAGTGGGGTGTGACCCCTGTCCTGAGGTTGTCATGCTCATTTCCAGGCTCCCGTCCCTCTTCTGGCAGTCTGGCCTTCCAGGCCATGGAGAGGGCACTTGCCTCTGTTGACAAAACATCCCTGTCTGAGTCTTTGCCCCCCTCTGTGCCATGACTGTTGCAAGCCACAGCTACCGGACTCCAGGCACAAGGGCCCCAGGCTTCTCTCTAGCAGGAAATCCCCTCCTTGCAATCTTCCCTAGAGCTCCCCACTGAGGACATTCCTTGCAATGCTTAGTGCAAGAGGAAGCACATGGTCTTCACTGAGGGGTCTCTAACCAAATATATGGACTTTGATGATGGGGAAGTGTCCCCACGGTCACCCTCTGATGAGGTGTCCTTTGGTGACATCCTCAAGATCCTAAGACAGAGAGGTGACTGGAAGTCTTCCAACTTTTCCTCAGAGGAATCCGTATTCCTGCAGGTCTTTCATGCCCAGGCTCCCTACTTCCTGGGTTACCAGCTCATCATCCAGTGTGCATGGAAGGCTCCTGACACTTTGGAAGCTATACCTCGGAGGCCTGACAAGATTTTATCTCCCCCTGCTGAACATCCTCATTGGTCCAAGGGTCTTCCAGTAGATGCCATGGTGGTGGCAGCTGCAACCAAAAAAAGACTTAGCAGAAGAGAGCCAGACTGTCCATCCACCCAACCAGGAGTCTCTGGTGATAGGCAGACTCGGGAAGCGTGTGTTTTTTTCATCGACCTTCACTGTAAGGTCCTTGAAATACTTGGCACACTTTAGGGATCTTATCAGCCAGCTCTCTGAAACCTTAGCAGGAGCTGTTTCTGATGAGGTGTGCAGCAACATACCCTTTTAGATAAAAACCCTGGAATCTATATCCAATTCTTCTATGTGCCTCATTTCACACACAACGGAAGAAGATGTTTAGAGTGGCAGGTGCAGGCATAATCATGAGATGGCATGCCTGGATGTGCCTTTGCAACTTTGCGGACTCCTTTAGAGGTTAAGGATACACTGGCAAGGTGCAAACAAGATGGTAAGAACCTGTCTGCCATTGGTGTCCAACACTCCACCCCTCAAAGATTCTACTCCAAAAATCAGAGGAGCAGGAAGATGTGGCACTGAAAATTACAGGGCTCTTTCCATGATGCACGTGCTAAGTTCTCCCCTAAGGGTAGAGGGGGAAACTCTAATGAAAGACATCCCTTTTGGGGCAGAGGAGGTTTGCGAAACTGTGGTTCCAAAGATTCTTTTTCTGGGCAACCCTACCAGTTCTCCTGAAGTGGTGCCCAAGTGCTCACCTCTGGAAGCAGTTAGGGGTTGTTTTTCCTTGTACCCTACTGCCTAGCAAACCATAACCACCGATTATTGGTTACAATGGATAATATCCTGAGGTTACCGCATTTACTTCCATCTCTGTCCCACTTCACCCAGAAATGTACCCAACATCCCACCCAGTCAGGGGGAAGCAGCAGCACATGAAATCCAAAAGCTGCTACAAAAAAGAGTTATCCAAACAGCCCCCCCCCCCCCAGACCAGATAGGATCCAGTTTTACTCAAGATTCATTTTAGTGTCAAAAAAGATGGGGGACTGGAGACTGATTCTGGATCTCAGCACACTAAACAAATTTGTAAAAAACAGAGAAATTCCAGATAGTCACGGTTCAGTCTATCCTTCCTCTTTTGGAATAAGATGACTGGATGTGCTCTATAGATCTTCAAGATGCATATTACCATATAAAAGTGGACAAATGCTCAAGAAGAAACCTCAATTTCTGCATAGGAGCCAGTCACTACCAATTTCAAGCACTGCCTTTGGTCTCTCTAAAGTTCCCAGAGTGTTCACCAAATGCATGGCAGTGGTTATCGCTCAGCTGAGACTTCAAGGATTCCAGGCATTTCCATAACTAGACGACTGGCTCCTTACCGCCCCCACCAAGTGTCTACTGGAGGAAGCCCTGGATTACATTCTTCTCACAGCTCAGCACCTGGGAATCACTATAAACTGTGAGAAGTTCAACATGACCCTGGCACAATCTTTAGAATTCATCAGAGTTCAGTTGGACATGAGAAATTGCACAGCATCTCTTCCGGATCACAGACTTCAAAGAATAAGACAACAGGTTCAGCCACTAATCTGTCACCACAAATCCTCTGTTCGGTCCGTACTCTAACTCTTGTGTTCAATGGCAGCCTCGATCACCATTGTTCCTCTGGCCAGGTTCCACAAGAGACTTCTTCAGTGGCTACTTCTCACCCAGTGGTACCCTCTACAACATCATTTGTCTTTTCAGATAAGTGTAACTCAGAGATGCAAGCAAGACTTGCTTTGGTGGACGTCTCAAAATCCCCAACAATGGTCTCGCCCCTTCAGCCCCCATCAGCCGAAAGCCACTGTGACCACAGATGCCTCCCTGATGGGGTGGGTGGGGACTATGTCAGGGAAACTTGGTCCAAGGCATCTGGTCAGAAACAGAGCCTCATTTGCATATCAATGTCCTGGAGCTGAGGGTGATGCTACTAGTGTTGCAAGCATTTCACTTGATCCTTCTGTCAGGGACTATTTTATTTTTATTTATTTATTTATTTTATTTTATTTTACATTTGTTGACTGGGCTAGTCTTACTGGATATATGTCCATTTTCAGTAGAGGCCCGGGGAGATAAGATCGGAGGAAACAAACAAAATCACATATACAAAAATTAATGTATACAATGAACATTGCAGGCGCAGTACAGAGAATAATCAAAGAGGTAATTCGTTCATAACATAGTGCAAAATATACAGATACAATTAGTACAATACAAAATGTAGTTGTAATACATCATAAAGAAAAAGATGAATTATACAATATATTAGTATACAAGTAATCATAAAGAAAAAGTTGGAGCTGAAATTATACAATATATTAGTAAAAGTAGTCTCCTTAATGAGATTCTGAAGATGTAAGTAATAGTATAGAAGGGCAAGGTAAGTTGTTATTAAGAAAAGGAAGTTGATTCCTGAGAAGAGGAGGGTAGGTTGAACCAAGTAAGAAGAGTTCATAGGTTCATAGGTTCATAGGTTGGTACTAGGCTATCAGCCCTAGGGCTTATACAAGCCTAGCCATAACAATTCCCTGACTATTTCTTCCCACATTATTTACTTTCCTGGACCCCTGTCTAGCAGGGTGACTGACGTGATCCCTGGGGTGAATTTCCTTTCTCCCATCCAATCGTCAAGGTTCCTCTTGAAGAGGTCCAAAGAGGCACTCTGCTTAACATGTATGGGCAATCTATTCCTGAGTCTGGGGAGTCTCTGGGTCAGGAACCTATCCGTCCAGCATGTTTTGTTTATTGTGATGACAAGGTTTAGATCCCTGGAGCGTGTAGCTCTGAGGGATTGGGATTTCTTTAAGTGTAGCATGTCCAACAGCTCTGGGTTTGACATAGCCTTGTATGTTAAGCAGAGATCGCCTCTGAGTAGACGATATGTGACAGAGTATAGCTGGAGTTTTTTAAGGCGGTCAGCGTAGGGCATCTGCTTTAGGCCTGTGATTCTTTTAGTGAGGTATTTCTGAGGCCTTTCCAGTTGTTGCAGATGTCTTGAGAGGTACATACCAAATGGGGCGTTGTATTCTATAATGGGTCTAATGAGGGGTGAGTACAGTGGGACAATGACCTCCTTTTTTCTGGATGAAAAGCCCTTCGTGATGAGGTATGCCACATAGAAGGATTTCCTGACTGTTGTGGCGATGTGGTTATCGAAGGTGAGACCACTGTCTACCTGTGTCCCTAAGTCTCTTATCACACTTTCTGTGTTTAGTGTACTGCCACCTATATGGTAATTCATGGATACATGTTTTTTCCCAAAGGGGATAACAATACATTTCTTGGCATTGAGCTTGAGCCCATGGCTCTGGCACCAAGCATCTGTTTCTGTAAGGCCCTTTTGTAGAGTATCCACATCATTTGGGGATTCAATAATGGCTCCCAGTTTGCAGTCATCTGCAAACTTTGTTAGCCAGAGTCCCTTAGTGTTGACCTGTACTTCAGAGAAGTAGATGCTAAACAAGAGCGGCCCCAGGACTGAACCCTGAGGTTGTCACTTGTCTGGAGCTGGATTTGGAGTCGGCTACTTTTACAGTGTGAGTTCTATCAGTAAGCCATTTAGCAACCCATTGGGTGACATAGGGATTAATGCCCAACTTAGTAAGTTTATCTAGGATTCCAGAGTGGGGGATGGTGTCAAAGGCCTTGGCAAGGTCTAGATAGGCTGTGTGGACCACCTTACCCTTGTCCATGGCTCTGGAGACTGATTCAAAGCAGTCAATCAGGTTCAGGAGACAAGATCGGCCCTTCACAAACCCAAACTGGGTGGGGTCCAGTGTTTGAAGGTTGCCAATGTCTTTGTTTATAAGTTCCATGATAATACGCTCCATGGCCTTGCAGATAAGGCTTGTCAGACTGATGGGACGGTAGTTTCCGGGATCCAAGGTGGATCCCCTTGTGGATTGGGATAACTGTAGCTCTGCACCACTCAGTGGGCACGAAACCTGAGGTGAGGCTATGATTAAACATGACACTTAGGTGAGGTGCCAGTTCATATTGTAGTTCATGTAGTACACAGCCCGGGATGTCATCTGGTCCCATGGATGCTGTATTCTTGGCTTTAGAGAGTGCGTTTTGTACCTGTGTGGCCGTTATTACTGGAATTTGGCAATCTTCCGGTATTGAGATGGGCCATTTAGGGGGTGAGAGGGAGGTGAAGTTGGCACTGAATCGATCTGCCAGGATATTGGCAATATCCTTTGGATCAGTATATTTAATGCCATTCTGTTTTAGTTCAGCGCAGATCTGAGCATTGCCATTTAGATTCTTGACATAGTTATAGAATGCTTTGTGGTTGTCTTTGGAATCTTTGGCAATTTTATTTTCGTAACTAGCTTTGGAGGATTTTATGAGGCATCTCAGTTTCTTACTGCGGCCAGTAAGGGAGTTTTTTGCATCCTGGGATTTTCCTCTTTTCTGCAAAAGTTTCTTCCTTTTGTTGTAAAGTTTGTTTATGGCAGGGGACCACCAGATTGGCTTCCTTTGTTTGGATGAGAGCATTTTGGTTCTATTTGGGATCAGTCACGTTTAGTACAGGGGCACAACCAATGTGTTCTGAGGAAAAGTTTCAATTTAGTTTTAAAGTGTGATATAGAGGGAAGAGAGGAAAGTTCGCTAGGAAGAAGGTTCCAGGATTTTCCAACAGTATTAGAGAAAAGAGTGTCCCCAGCCCTGTTGTTTGACTTACAGATATTTACAAGAAGTTTATGTGATGATCATAAGGTCTTTAGATTGTTGTAGGGGGTAATGAGGGTAGATAGTATAGGGGGATTGGTAGGTTGGTAAAGGGTTTTATGGGCAATGGTCAATTGGTGAAATTTAAGCTGATTTTGTAATTCAAGCCATCCTAGCTGCTTTAGATTAAAACAGTGGTGGGTTCTGAAAGGGTTACCTGTAGCAAATCTGGCTATGTTATTGTAGGAGTTTTCCATTTTATTAAGGTTGTTTTAGAGATATTAGTATATATGGGTGAGGCATAGATGAGAGTAGAAATTAGATGGGTGTTATCAATAGTTATTCTAGCTGCAGGAGAGAGGAAGGGTTTGATCCTGTAGAGAGAGCCTAGTTTTCTGTTAACAGATTTTAGAGTATTGTTAATATGGGTGTCTAAGTTAAGGTTGTTATCTATGGTGATATCTAGTAGTTTGGTAGTTGGATCTGGGGATATGAGAGTACCATTATTGGATGTTACTGTGAAGTCTATTGGGGGGACTTACAAGTAGGAGTAAAAATGAGGAGTTTAGTTTTTTGGGGGGTTCAGAAGGTGACAGCGCTGTGTAAACCATTGTTCAACTGTGTTAAACACATTTTCATTTTGGGTAAGGGAGTGAAGTTCAGATATAGATGTGGATGAGTATATAAGTGTGGAATCATCTGCATATTGTATGCATGTAGCTTGGGGGATTGCTAGGTGAAGATTGTTGATAAATATAGAAAACAGGAGCGGTCCTAATATGGACCCTTGAGGAACACCAATATTAACAGGCAGATGGGTAGATAGAATGTTATGCCAAAGTACAGCCTGTTGTCTGTTATCTAAGTAGGACTGGAACCATTTTATAGCTAGTGCATCTAGTGACAGGGATTTGAGGATATTTATAAGTATTTGGTGATTTACCATATTGAATGCCTTAGACAGATCTACAAACAGTGCAGAGGAAAGCATATTGAGGTTACGTTTTTTGTTAATACAGTGAGTAAAGGAAAGGAGGGCAGTAGTAGTGCTGTGGGAAAGTCTGAAACCATGTTGAGAGTTTGAAAGTAAGTTATTTTGGATTAGGTGGTCTAGCAAATGTCTGTGGATGCATTTGGCTGCCTTTTGTAGATATTCAGCTGGTAGTTGGTCTACTGAAGGAGTGCACGGTTTCAGATTTTGGATAAGGGTAAGAATATATGTTGTTGGGGCTGGTTGGAAAAGAAATGGAGGGGATGGGTTAGAGTTAGAGTTGGATATAGTTAAGTTCTGAGTAGATAACTGACTGGCAAGAGTTTGAATGGTCTCAGTGAAAAAGGTATTAAAGGCATTAGCAGTCTGCTTGGGATTTTCCTGGTTTGTGCCTTGTAGGTTTGATGTGATGGATTGACCTGGGTGCAATAATTGATTAATACTCGCCCAGAACTTTTGTGGTTTAGTATAGTGAGTCTGCTGGAATTGTAGGTAGTAGTTTCTTTTGTCAGACAGTATAGCTTTTTTAGTTTCATTTTTCAGCTGTCTGAAGTTTTGTTGGTCTACTGGATTTTTAGTTAAACGAGATTTATTCCAGTATATATTTCTGAGATGGATTTTTGCCTGGTTTCTTTTGAAAGCCATGGGGCAGATTTAGTTCTCATTCTAATAGAGCGGGTTGGTGCATGGTGGTCTAGTATGGCCAGAAAGTTAGAATTAAAGTAATTAGTTTTCTCCAGTGTGAGGTATTTTAAGGGAGACCAGTTACATGCTCTTAGTTCTCTGTTGGAGAGATCAGGGTTGAAGTTTTTGTTGGTTCTAATTGTCCTAGATATGGTTGGATTAGGTAGATTGGACTTAAGCCTGATGATTTAGGTTAGTGAGTGGTCACTTACATCATCAGGGAGGGTTCTAGCTTCATATGTCTGGGGATGATTATTTTTGAGAAGCCAATCTAAGGTACTTTTTTTCTTGTTTATCCTGGTAGGAGAGGTAATGGTTTGAGAAAAACCAAAAAGGTTAATATGGCTGGTAGGGTGGCTACTGCTACAACACTTCCAATCAATGTTAAAATCACCTTGGAATATGGTTTATTGGGGTAAATTTTGGGATAACCAACAAAGGATATTTTCTGTGGTGGCAATGTTATTACCAAGAGGAAGATAGATACAGATAATATAGATGGATTTAAATGTGTTAAGTTGAAGCTTGGTAATAAGAATTTCAGAGTTGGAGTCTTGAGGTGGTTTATAGTCATAGGTAGTAATCTGTAACTCAGATTTAAATAGGATAGCTACACCACCACCCTTTTTGGTTGCACAGTCAAGTTGCAAAATATTATAACCGAGTGGGATGACTTCATTGTCTTTAGTTACAGGTTTTAACCAAGTTTCTGTTAAACAAAGAATGTCAAAGGAGTAGATTTCCAAGAGAGCATAGAGTTGTACAACTTTGTTATTAATGCTACGTATGTTGAGGTGTGCTAATAAGAGTGAGTTAGGTGGTTTGATAAGGGAATGGATAGTAGAGGGGTTGGGGTTGATGAGTTGAGTGGTAGTAGCAGTTGTTGGGCCTGGGTTTGGGTGAATGTCTCCATCTTTTAAAGAGAAGAGTAGTGTTTGAAGTCTAGGATTTGGAAATTTACTCTATAGAGGTAGAGATTTTCTGGGATTGGGGGAGTCATATCTAATGTGGGATATCCTATGGTATTTTGCTAGTAGATAGCTGGGTGTAGATGTTATGTTAACATGGTTAGTGAAAATAGGTAGAGATGGAGAGGTTGATAGCTTTATGAGGTAGTGAAGGTGTGGATATAATGGGGGTTCATAGGAGGTTAGCAGGTAAGCTAAAGTTAGAGGTGGTAGTAGTGTAAGTATGAGTAACCTCTGTAAAAGGGCTGGGGTGGGTAGCTTATACATCTGGAAGTGTAAGTTGTTAGGTTGCTTTTATAGGCTCGGAGGTATACTAGGTGTGGAAAGGAATAGGTGGAGGGTGTGGTGGGAAAGATAGGGAGTGGTAAGTGAAAGGTGGAAATTGAAGTTAAGTGGCCAATGGTGAATGGTTTGTGATTGGTGGAAGAGGGAAGAGGTGTGGTTAGATGGTATAAGAGAAGGACCCCTGGTGTGTGTGGGTGAGATTTGGGGGTAGGTTAGGGGAGCGGAGTGAGCCCGCAGGGTAAATGGAGCGGGTAGAGACAAGCAAAGGAAAAGATAGAGAAGAAACTATCAGCATTGCTAGTAACTGAAGAAAAGTTAGACAAGTCAGGAGTGGGAAAGATCAGAGATGAAACAGAAGTCTATGAGGAAAAAAAACAGGTGGGCGTAGACAGTTGAAGTAAAGGGTAAGTGAGAAAATAAGAGCAGGTCTAGGATTTAAGAGATGTAGTGTAATTGCAGAAGAAATACAGAGGGATAAGTCGGAGATAAAGGATGTGATAAGGGTGCCACCTAGTGGGCAGATCTAGTATTGCGGGTAAGTATGTAAGGGAGCTAGCTGGTGTAGAACTAGGGAAGGAGTGATAGCTAGTAAAGGGGGTTATTATAACGTAGAAGAGGTTTGTTGGATACAGGGTAGATAGGAGGGGGGTGAAGGCTGCTGGCTGTTCAGGCTCATAGCGTACTTTAGAACCTCTGAAGCAATAGTAGATGGTAGTCAGCTTTACAAACAGGACTTAGACAACCACATACTTTCTTGCTTCCTTGAGAGAGGTTGCAGGGAAAGTAAGGCTGTTAGATGAGACTGCAGGCATTTTGATAGGGTCCTTTGTCACCAGGTAGGTAGGTTCTTAGAGACTATATCAGGAACAGCGCAATGGGGAGCAAGGTACTTTAGGGAGAAAGAGAGACAAACATGGAGGAGAGAAAAAAGAGTTCACACATAGCAGGTAGTTATGACAATTAAACAAACAAAAAAGCTTTACATGAAGACACAATTAATAAAGTAGCTTATATTCATGCCCTTATTTTTGAAAGAAGCTATTGGAATCACTTTTAAGCTAGTAGTACTGTGACATTATAAAGTAGTCTAAACTATCATTTAGAGGAACTTTGAATCAGCTTTACTGAAATTGGGAGCAAGCAAAAACAAAAACATAAGGGTCTAATATCCAAATATAAACTATACCAGCAAAAATAAAAAATAACTGGAAAGCTACCTTAGAGGGAAATTACTGTACTACTCTATGCAGGGACAGTGAGTTTACAGTGTGGAATACAACACTGAAAAAAAAGAAAAATAATACTATCACTTACTAGAGATGCTACACCTGGAGGGCTTTCAGCTGCAATTAGAGCAAATTTGGCATCCATTGTTTTTAAAACCTTTGGTGTGTTGTACCTGAGCAATCACTTGGGGGGTGGAGGAAGGGAGGGAAACCTTGAATTGGAATTTAAAGTAGCAGGGGAGAATCCAAGGGACTCTGCTAAACCTAGCTAATTATCAAGGATAGTCAAGGAAATAAGGTAAACATACAGGTAGTGGCACCCTTGTTCAAGGACTGGAAGGTTTCTCCAAGAAAAACTATGTGTAAGAATACACCAGAGGCTGAAGTTGTATGCTGCTTACTAGTCCGCAATGGCAGATTTTATTCTCTTTTCTCTTTTCTCTAGTCTCTTTGACTATTGCAATCCAATGAGACATGTCAGTCGTGTGGTACATCAACAAGTAAGCGGGCACCAGATCTTACCCATTATGCTGAGAGGCCTTGAGAATATGACAATGGGCGATAGTTTCCAACTGCTTTCTAATTGCAATGCACATTCCCAGGAGCTCCAAATGTGATAGCGGACAAATTGAGCAGGCAACCTCATGATTTGTCCCTTAATCCTGTGATAGCAGCAATAATTTTCAACCTCTGGGGCCAGCCTTGCTGTGATCTCTTCATCTCCCTAATCAACAATAAGTGCAGCAACTACTTTGCCCTGATCCCCCCTCAGGGACAGTCACTGAAAGAAGCCCTAGTCCATGCTTGGCTCTCGTATCTGCATTATGCTTACCCTCCTCTACCCCTCATTTCCCAATTTTTGAAAAAAGCATGGCAGTTGAAGAGCAAAGTAATCCTTATTGCAACATGTTGGCCTCGACAAGTTTGATTCGCCTTCCTTTGGCCTCACCTGCTAGATCCACCATGGATTCTCAATCCAACTCCGAGGTTGATCTCCCATCTGCAGGGTCTGACCCACCCCAATCTAACAAACCTGAAACTGACAGCTTGGCTTCTCTACTTCCACTTATTGTCAGGCAGGATAACCCCTCTTCCCTGGTGCGCAATATTCTTATTGCATCTCATAAATCATCCACCAGGCTAATCTATCTCAGCAAATGGAAAAGATTTACCTTATGGGCATCGAACCAATAACTGGACCCCTTTTCAGCCCCAGTTTCTGGGGTATTAGCTTATTTATCAGATCTTTTTCAATCTGGCGTATCAGCCTCTACTGTTCATTTTAATTTAGCTGCCATTTCTAATTTCCACATTGGCTTCTAGGACTCTTCACTCATGTCACAACAGACTCTGTAAGACTTTCTTGAAGGGCATTTTTCACCTAAAGCCTCCCTTTGGAGAACCAGTACAACCTTGGGGCCTGGCTTTGGTTCTGCATGCACTAACAGCACCCCCCTTTGAACCTGCATCTTCATGTGACTTAAAGTACCTCTCTTGGAAAACCTTGCTTCTGTTTGCTATCACATTGGCCAGACGTCTATCAGAACTTCAAGCCTTATGCATCAAATGTCCCCACCTTATTTTCCATAAGGATAGAGTCTCACTAAGGACTAATTACTCCTTCTTACTGAAAGTGGTGTCAAAGTGGTCTATCAACCAGTCTATTGGCCTCCCAGTATTTTTTCCTAATCATTCTAACAAGGAAGAGTATTGCCTGCACTCCCTAGATGTTCACAGGCAAATCCGTTTTTATTTGGACTGAACAAAATCTACCCATAAATCAGACCAATTATTTCTGGCTTTTTCTGGACCAAGACTAGGTCATCCTGTTTCTAAAGTTACATTAGCGTCATGGTTGAGAAATCACATTACCATCATCTACAACAAGAACAACATTACCTTGCCTCACAAAGTGAAAGCCCATTCTACAAGGTCAATGGCAACTTCAGCAGCTTTCAATACTAGGACTTCCCTTAATGACATTTGCTCAGGTGTGACTTGGGCCAACCCCCATACTTTTATTCTTCATTACAAATTGGATTTGGCCTCCAGAGGAAGAGCTTCTTTTGGCTCCATGGTGCTCAGGAATGTCCTTCCATGAGGGCCGCCCAGGGATAACGGTAGCTGGGGTCTCTGTCCCAATGTAAGGAATGAGCAAAGATTAACAACATCATATGAGAAGTTATGTCTTACCATAACATTCCATCTATGTTGTTTATCTTCATTCATTTATTACTCCCCACCATCCATCCCCCTCTGGGGGTTCCTGGTGGATTTCATATAGTCCTTCCATTCTTGTAGGTCTGTTCTGACCAGAGGTAGCCTCTACTTTTGACTATCAACTTGCAAACTTGATCTGAGGTAACAGGGAGCAGAGCATTGTGGGTAGGATCTTGGCTCAAGAGTTTTTTGGCTGACGCGAGCTTGGTATAAGGCTGGCTTGGTTCCGAGAATGGAACCGATAACCCATTGTAATGAATGAATGAAGATCAACAACACCGATGGAACGTTATGGTAAGACATAACTTCTTTTTTCCTAGTCTGAAAAGACAGGCAATAAGAAGCACTTCAAGTGTTAAAGAGAAAAGTAGTAAGAAATCCAGAGACAAACAACGTATCAAAAGCCTTAATTTTAAATCACTTGTCTTGGAAATACCTTACGGTATCACTAATGGACTTTTTTAAAAAATAAGCTATTATCCCCCCCCCCTTTTTTTTTTTTTTTTTTTTAGTGAATGTATGATGTTATGTATAATCTGTGGAATATTTGTAGTGATAGTTGTTGGGGTTTCCTGTACACCATTTCTAAGATTTATGGTCTCCTTTATAGCAGTCCTATAGTCAGATTGGATACTTGGCTTAGTGGTACTCATAAACAATTCGTTAGTCGAAGTTTGTGTTGGAGGTAATTAATAGTCCCTAATTTTACTAGTGTTGGATGCATTTTCAGTATATGCTTTATAGATACTTTGTTTTGGGAGCCTGAGTGCAAAATGGGGTGGATAGTGGCTACCTTCTGCCACTACAGTTGAGACTATGATGATTGTAGTGTCTAAGTATATTTTCTTATGCTGCGACTGCAGTGGATATGCTGTTTGTGAGACTGGAGGCCAGGGAAGTTGCCATTTGTTGCCTCTGGGACTCTCCCCTGTTCAGAGCTGAGCTGTCCATTGTAAATATAAGACTCATTCATTATATAGGAAAAAAATGGGTATGGAGGGTTATGAATCTATTTTAGTTTGCCTGCAATTTGTGCTATGGTGCGCTGCCCTGGTAGGAGTGGTTTTAATGAGGGGATTTAATGCTTTGCACTTTTTATTATAATTAATTGACTGGATTTGGCATTAACCTGTTTTTTCTTTTAAATTTCCACATACGAGTGCACCTGTGACTTCATATGCAGCTTAAGTACTGTCTGCGAGATGAATATAGTTGTTTTCTCCCTGATAAAAGTTGAATTTCCCACTAGAATGTTGATAAGCATTACTAACAACAATTCAGCTCGAGCATTGTATTCTCTACTTAAGAGGAAGAGAGCAGGAAAAAAAAGAAAGAAAATGCTATCACAGATGTGCAGAACTACGACAAGCAGGTTGCTGTGACCTTTGACACTGCTGTACTTCCTGGTGTGCACCAACCATACAGCTTATAACAAAAAATACTTGCTCAATACTATACAAACACAAATAAGAACTTTAAGAAAATATTTAATTTAAATGTAAATGGTCTTCTTCTATAATGGAGAAATATTTTGTATATATCATTTTTAAACATTGGGAAACAGGAGATATGAACTTTTTTCTTTTCACCTTATTTTCTGTCATTGAATGTCAGATATGAAATCTAAAGGTAAGTGAAAACTTTTGAATCTCAGTGCAAAGAAGGAATGTAAGTTCTTACTTTTGTTCTCTGCAAGTATTATATTGTTATATCCTATGACTGATCATATTTTAGAATCTATATTGCTTTACCAGATATTTATATGGCAAAAAAAGATTATTTTTTAAAGGCTGATGTAGTAACAACAGTCATTGCTCTATCCAAATATGCTGAGACTGTGTAACATTAAGCAATTTTTAAGCGTAAGTGGACAAGTTAAACAGAGGAAAATTCACAGGATTTACACATTTATTTTGACATAATTAGTTATAGGAAGGGCAGGGGAAAGGTGTCTGCTCACAAAAATGTGGAGATTATAAGTATATGTCAGGAATAATATCTGTTTGGTGGGATTACCCTACATATTTGGACACTGATGATTGCAGAAAACAAACATAAGCCACAAGATATGCTACTTCAACAAGAATATATATATATATATATATATATATATATATATATATATATATCTATATATATATATATATATATATATATATATATAAAGAACTAAAAAGCTACCAGTGAAGGAGGCTCAGAATCTGTGTCTGATAAAAGCAAATGTCCAAAATTCGAATGAGAAGCAGACACAGACACAGCTGTATTATCCAGTTCAAAAATCTTCATTGGAGTGCACAAAACACAAGCACTTTCACTACAATAACTTCTTCAGGTGTTATAAACTGCATAATAAAACACACACCCTTATATATATCTAAAAACAATTAATTAAAATCACATGGCACACTCCATTCATTATCTTAAAAACATATTACACATATTTTAATACAACACACAATAGGACAGCAATAAAACCAACTAAACTCATAAATAGACTCTTAAATACTATGCTACCTCCTAAGAGATCTAGATTTAAGTCTAGGTTTAAGGGGTATAGATTCATTAAGGCCATGTCCTGAATCCCCCCTCATTCTAACAATCCATGTTATTTCTAAATCTTCAGTCCTGTTACGTATGTCACATAGTCTATCACTCTCTATCACTTTAGCAATAGCTAAAATTTTAAATACATGCATAAAGTCAGTGTTCATAACATGTTTAGCAAGTGCATTAACCTTATTGTGCTTATTAATACTATAAATATGTTCTCTAATACGTTCTTTAAATGATATGTTAGTTGTCCCTATACAGAACATCTTACATTTCATGCAATAGGCAAGATAAACTATTTGCTCCGTATCGCATGTGGCATGTACTTTAAAGGTATATGTCTTTTTCTGATCAGGATGAACAAACTCTGAGCTTGTGTCTATATAAGCACAGAAACTACAGTGTCCACAAGGTTTGGTACCATAGTTTCTCTCACCCATATAAATCTCCTTAGGATAACATAGCCTTCTTTTCAAAGACTTATCATTTCTAAGCAATATTTTTGGTTCATCTTCAATTAACTAGTATAATTCAGAGGGACTCTCCACTTCCTATTGTTATCATACCCCCCTTTCCTTCTGTCATTCTTAACTCTTCCACTCGAAAAATAAGGCTTAGCTTGAGCATGCCTCATTCCCATTAAATGATTAGCATTAGTAAAAAATGAAATCATCTTTGTACCCTCTATCCCTCAACTTGTCCATAGCTATATCTGCCTCTGTTCGAAAATCTTCTTAACTGACATTTAACCTCAGTGCTCTATAAATTTGATTATGTACAACATTTGTGAAAACATATGGTGGATGTAAACTCTCCTTATGTAATAGATGATTAACATGACAGTCTTTTCTATGCAGTTTAGTGAAAATGTCTCCATCCACACTCAATAATAGCTGCATCTAGAAACTCGATCTCATTTAATGCATAATTAATTGTGAACCTTAAGTATCTGGTACTGGTGTTAACATAATCTTGAAATTCCATAAGCGTATTAGAGTCACCCCCCAACAAAATAAAAAGATCACCAACAAATATTCTAAAGAAGAGAATATACCCACCATATAGTCCTTTCAAGACATACTCCATTTCCCAGGTGACCATGACAACATTGGCATAGCTATTGGCACAAGATGTGCCCATAGCTACGCCATTGCATTGTTTGTACTCCTGTTTCTCAAATACAATTTATTCCCAGTCCGAACTCATTAGTTGTAGCCTTTGAGAAGTTGTGTTGTATTAAAATATGTGTAAAATGTTTTTAAGATAATGAATGGAGTGTGTCATGTGATTTTAATTAATTGTTTTTATACATATAAGAGTATGTGTTTTATTATGCAGTTTATAACACCAGAAGAAGCTATTGTAGTGAAAGCGCTTGTGTTTTGTGCACTCCTAGTAAAGATTTTTGAACTGGATAATACAACCATGTTTGTGTCTGCTTCTTATTCGAAAAAAAAAAAAAAAATATATATATATATATATATATATATATATATATATATATATTGGTCACATGTGGAATTGTTATTAGTGATTTTCACATGCACTCATTCCGTTTCTTAATACTTCATTACATTGTTTCAGAGATGTGTTGACATGACTATTTTATTACACATTTGACATAAAGTAAGAAAATTAACCCTGAATAGTAGAGTTGTTCATTATATAGAATACACATAATTTATACTCGTGTTGTGCTCACAAACAGGTGTTTTATTAAAATGTCAATACATATGTGACTCAGAGAAAAGATTGACAATGAAATTCCCTTCAATAACTTAAGTGAATATAAGAATGGGGACTAGGTTCTAAAGTAAACCCAGCCTTATCAAAATTGAAAAATAAAACCATGCCTTTGAAATAGTAGCACTGGTTAGTACACTATTTAGCTGGAAGTGTGAGTACAGTATTTTACTATTTTACATGAAATTAAAATGCCAGTAGTCAAACTATCTACCTCTAATTTACATTTCTAAAGATGAACAAGCTGATAACACCATTAGAATTAATTGCTAATTTATAAGAATGAATCAAGTAGAGTGGTCATACCAACATTCCCTGTTTTCAGTTTAGATTTCTAATTGTAATGCGGTGGTGGTGCTGCGGTAGCATTGTCTCCTCACAGTAAGACATTGTCCTGTTCGATTCTCAGCTAGAGCATCTTCTGTGTAGAGACATGCGTGAATGGGCGTACCTTCATTGAAGGTTGTACGTCAGGGCTGGCAACTCGGCACATAAAAATCTACTGCCAATCATTAGCAGACCGGAGTTCCGCTGTGGAGACCCCTAATTGGGAAAAGCCGAAAGACAACAACCTCACACACCCATGTTTTTTCAATTCATTATATGGGCCCATCACCTGCAATAGCTTCAGATCATACTGAGATTAGCTACTTTAGAAAGTTTCAGATTATACTCTTTTTTTCTATTTTACCCTTACTTATAAGAGATTAGTCACTATAGATATAGTATAAAACTAGGGTAATAGCTAAAAGATTATGTGGAACAATATTCATTGCTGTTTCCTGGACATACATGTATAGATGCGTATACTTATGGCCTTGCATATATATATATATTTATGCATGTATGCAATTATCTAACTGTGTATAGTTGTGCTTATGTGTGTATGCACATACAGTTATATGTATATACACATTATATGTGTAGTCTTTATATAGGAATAAAGCAAGACCTAGATAGAGGTAACCATTTAAACGATATTTATTTTTAAATGTTCAATTTTACCTTATGGGACCCCATAGCTTATTCAGAACCAAGGTAGATACTTTAAATCTGAATGCCCTAACTACATCAATGATACCATTGTTTGGGCATGTTTGGAAACCCATAATTTAAACTATTTGAAGAAAGAATTAAAAAAAAGATATGTATATATATATATATATATATATATATATATATATATATATATATATATATACATATATATATATATATATATATGGTTCTACCTGACATAGTCGAAACCACACAACACCGACAACCACATCACCGACACCACATATTCGACAGTCCATAAACACGAAACCACACATAACCGACAACGAAATAACCGACGGTACACAAACACGAAACCCCATACACTGCACACACCACAATAACAATTATTAAAAACAAAACACATCCCCATTCCACAAACCACACACACAACACAAGCACACCAAAATCCTTACAAGCCCACACTAAACCTTACCCTAACCCTAAGGTCCGTCACTATCGCACACTTACCTACCCGCTCCCTAACCCTAACTCACTTAACCCGCCCCTATCGCTCCCTAACCCTAACTCACTTAACCCACCCCTATCGCTCCCTAACCTAACTCACTTAACCCACCCCTATCGCTCCCTAACCCTAACTCACTTAACCCACCCCTATCGCTCCCTAACCCTAACTCACTTAACCCACCCCTATCCCCACAGACCGTCAATCTCCACACTTACCTGCCTCGCACCCTAACGTCCGTCACTACCGCATACTCACACAGCCTTTCCCCATGTCGGCATCCTCGGCGTTGGTGTTGTCATCCGTCGTGTCGGTCTTCTGCATTGTCGATGTTCTGCCACTCGCGATTCGCGTCGGTCTTCTTCGCTTTCGATCTTCTGGAGCTCAGAATTTGCGATGTCGGTCTTCTGCGCTGTCGACGAAGTCAGGTAGAACCATATATATATATATATATATATATATATATATATATATATGTATATATATATTATATATATATATTTTTTTGTTATATATTTTAGTGGGCTTTACTATATTTCCTTGTTTTCTGTTATAATACACTATTGTGCTAAGAGAAAGGCATGTTGTATTAAAACTTGTTTAACTGATTCAATCATATTTGTTAAAAGTACTTAAGATTTAGCATTCGTTAACAATCATATATTAAAAGTTTATAAAAAAGTGTTATATGTGGAGAACAATTTGCTGATGACTGAATTGAATTCCGTACTCTTAGTGATTTAGAATGGATACAAGTTTTAGGAACTTATTTGAAACAAAGTAAAACTAAGAGGTAAGGTTTTAAATTTTGTTACCAGTTTTCTCTAATTAGTAAAGCAGAAGGCATTTAAGCTATATATTGCATGTATTACAGAATTTTATTCAGTCACTATACACAAGTTAGATATACTATCCATTCGCTGTACCGAAATTTCTCTTGATTTCATTTCTGAGACAAATATATGCTCACTCATTTATTCATAAGTATAACACCTTCCAAATAGAGCTCCTTTTGGCCTATCAATACAAGTTTATTTCAAATATAGTTCATTATACATGAACTGAATATTTTAAAATAAGAAACTCTGAATAGATTACTGTATCCTACAACTAAGTTAAAAATAACTTTTTACACATTTTATTTATCATATATATATATATATATATATATAGGGTTGGGAGGGTGGCTTAATGGCTAAGGTGTTTGCCTTACAAACACAAGGTGCAAGGTTTGAGTCTCACAAGGGATAATTGGCTAGGCTTAAAATGACTCGCAAGGGCAGTTAGCTTAGTAATAAACTATAAACTATAAACTATATATATATATCATTGTTCAAGCATATATATATATATATATATATATATATATATATATCATTGTTCAAGCATATATATATATATATATATATATATACTATCCACGTTATTATAACTAAGTACCTTACTGTTGATATACATTTGTCTCAAATCACAGTTAAGAAAATGTTAACCTCCTAACTATACCCCCACTAGAAATGAAAAGGCATTACATATTAAAACATATATCTGATTTTGGCCACTTGTACCAGATTATTTTCCATTCTGTCCAGGATTCATTAGGCAAAAGGTTCCAAGTTACCAGGCAGATATGACTTTAAGAAAAATAAAGGTGAAGTTAAGTACACTCACACATCAGACAGTTCTGACAAGCTGCTAATCACATTCACTAAATGGATAATTTATTGTTAGTCACACTAAATGCAGTTTGGGACAAACTAAGTTGTCCCGGTCCCTTGAGTAAGGGAGTAAACGGGTGTGGGGAGGGTATAGTGGTAGAAAGGAAGGTAAGGATTGTAGTTGGTTAGGATAGTGGGTTTGTGGTGGTAAAAGCTTTAACGAGAGAGGGAGATGTAAGTGAAGTGAGGTAAGAGTAGGTGGGACTTCTGACAGTACTAAGGGTTTGGCATTAGAGGAAGTAGGCACATTTGGCATGTGTTGGTGGAGTGATAACTAGCTTATGTCAAGACGACCTGTAGGTATTGTGGATGAAGGTAGGCCTTGGATGGTGGGGAAAGAAGGAGTTAGGGGGTCTGGGTCAGTTCCCCCTTGGTGTTTTTAGGGATTAGGTAAACGGGAGGTTGGAGTCTGGGAAGATAGTTTGAGCTTACTGATAGGAAAGGGTGTGTGTGAGTGTGTGCATGTGTAGGTGAATAGTCTGGGGGGTGGATAATAAAAAAAAATATATATATAAAATAATGTAGCTTTAGAAGTGGATGAGACTAGTGCTAGGCTTACCTGGGTGGGTGAAGTTTTCTTTGCTCCTGTCATCTGCCGGTCTCCTGGGGATTCATTGGGCCTTGTTGGTGGGGCCATGCGGTCATCCATGGAGGGAGGCTGGGCCTGTCCTTTGCTCCATCTGGTAGCAGGCCTTTGGTGCCATGCAGTCGGGGTACAGTTACCCCCCCCCCAAAAACAGTAAGACGTTCCCTCGATGGTCATGGTATGCAAAGGGGGGTCCATTGGTGTAATCTGGTCCTGGTTAGGTTAGGGGGTAGCAGTAGATCATCCCCTTATGCTCCCTGGTGGGTTCATGGGCTGGTTGTGTTTATTCCTGGGATAGATGTTCTCCCGGTGGTTGTGGAGGGTGATTTTCATTGGGGTGTAGTGGCGGACCAGCATATTCCCAGCTCCATTTCATTGGTGGTAGTGGCGGCGTTTGTGGTTTGCACTCCCTGGGGGGTTTGTGGGTCCTTCTGCTCTCCGGTTCCCCTTTAGGATGGCGTTGCGGTTGTCTGGGTGTCCCTCGTTGTATAGTAGCTTATCCCTGGTGGGTTCTTGGGTCCACCATGTTCCTGGCTCCATTTTCATTGGTGGTAGTGGTGGTGTTTCTGATTCACTCTCCATGGGGGGGTTCATGGCTGTCCGTTCACCTCTTCGGTTTCCCTTCAGAATGGCATTGCACTTGTCCTGTTCACCTTATCCCTGGTGTGTTCATGGGCCGATGTGTCCGTGTTGCTTCCCCGGTGTTCACGGCTTGAGTTCGGGGGGGGGGTCTGACGTCTTCTTCATTGGTGGCATAGTGGCGGTTGTCAGTCCATGCTCCCTGGTGGGTTCATGGGTGTCTGTCAGTCTGCTGGTCCTTCAGGATGGCGGTCTGGCTGGTCGGGGGTCCCTCTGTCCCAATTTTCAGTGGTGGTGGTGGTGATATGGCTTCTCCATCCTCCCTGGTGGTGTAGTGGATTGCTACTGCTGGTCTTTTGGCTGTTAGGTCCTGGTGCTGGTTCGGCACACTGAGTGGAAGAACCATTACTTAGATAGAGGATTGTGCTGGGAGGGAAGGTAAGTGTGTTTAGCCTTGTTTATGTGAATGGTGAGGGGATTGAGTGGATGAGCGATAGGGAGATAGTTAGAGGGACTTAATTAATTAATTATTTATATATATATATATATATATATATATATATATATATATATATATATATATTTTTTTTTTTTTGTCATAGATACATATGGTGATGGATATTGATAGGGGATATGCTAGGGTAGGATGGGGTACTAATGATAGGAGTTGGCTGACAGGAGGGATGAAAGGTGATGGTGGGCAGGCAGAGATAAGTTAAGGTGCAGGGCAAAGCAATGCCAGGGGTTTGGGGGGATTAGGACAGTCGGGCTTATAGAATAGTGTTAATATTTTGTTTCTCTTTTTCAGATGGCCAAATTACCAGAGCTAAGGCAGAGGTGGCAAGCAATCATGGCCCAGGCAGAGGGGTTGTTCCAGTAGGTGACAACATCAAAGGTGGTGCAGGAACCTGAGCAGACCCCAGGTCGGAAGAGGCAACGCACGGCGGTGAGAACCCCAGCCGGGGGAAAAAGCAGCAAGCATCACAGCAGGGGATGGCAGTGGAGACTCTGGTTCCCAGCACATCGCAAAATGAAGGTGCAGGTAATGGTTTTATTACAACAGCATTGTCGGGGGAGCTAGGGATTGGGGATGGTGGGGTGGGGAGTTATGATGACTTGGCTTTTGGGGATCTCGGGGGCAGTGTGCAAGGGATAGAGTAGGTGCAGAAGCAGCTAGCACAGGGTGCCAGACATCTGGTTAGAGATGTGAAGGCGGTGGGGGTTCCGGGGACAGTTTCGGCTTGGGCTCGGAGGTAGGCTCTGATTTTGGGCTGTGGCCTGGGGATTGGTTGACTACCCAGTCCTTGGGGCAGGAGACAGGAGCAGTTATTCTGACTCCTCATATTTTGGGTCTGGTTAAAGAAAAAAATTGGAAAGGGGAGTATGCGGATTTGTTTGATCTGATTGATGCAGAAGGGGTCCAATGGCTAGTGGAAGCAGAGTCCTCTAACAGTAAGGACTTGTTAGTGGACTTAGCAGCATTGGGAAGGCAGAGGGTAGGTAAGCTTCACCCTAGGACATGGGATAATTGGGTGGTTGGCTTTATTTTATTTTATGGCAGTTTAGCTGGAGAAGAATGGGTCCTTTGCTCTGCCGCTCTTAGGCTATTTCCTTACCATTCGTGAGGTGCAGCAGTTAAGGCCTGGTAATGCGTGGCTCTGGTATGATCAGTGTTTTGCTGCAAATGGAAGGCTGTGGACCAGTCACTTCACTGGGAGGTGCGTCACCCAGATCTATGGTTGGCTACAATGATGGATAGCTACATGGGCTCTAACATAAGGTTGACTGGACCGGAAACAGCGGGTGTGTGTAGTGGCTCCAGTTCATGGGTTGGGTACAAATTTGCCCATTTTTGTTCGAGATGTGGAGGGGGTCATTCAGCCACTAGCTATGGTCAGCAGGATTTGTCCTGGAACACCAATGTGATGGGTCGTGAAGGTGGTTTTGGTGGGCAAGGCTTTCAGCCGGCCCGGGGGAGGGGTAATTTTTGTGGGTCCCAGGGATTTGGACTTGGGTTCTTTAGAGGTAATAAAGGGAGGGGCGCCATTTCCTATTAAACTGGAGATTCTCCGGGATAAGCTTCATCGGTTTCCTGGCTTGGCCATCAAAGAGGAGATAATACAGGGTTTTCAAAAGGGGTTTCCTATTAAGTCTACAGTGGGAAGGGATGGGGGGGCTTGCAAGAATTTACGATCTGTTCAAGGTAAAGAGGACATCTTGGAGGCTTTATTGGAGAAAGAGAGTAGGGTGGGGCGGTTATTGGGTCCTTTTGATAATCCGCCTTTTAGTACTTACAGGGTGTCACCTTTGGGGTTGGTGCCGAAGAAGCGAGAAGGGGAATTCAGAGTGATACATCACTTGTCTTATCTGGAAGGGAATTCAGTAAATTATTTTATTGCAGAAGAGGAGGTTAGGGTGCATTACGCTTCCTTAGATGATGCAGTAAAAGTGATTAGGGAATTTAGGGAACCATGGTTGGTTAAGGTCTACATTGTTGCCTATTGGGAGGGAGGATTGGCCACTATTGGGGATGCAGGTAGGAGATAAGTACTACTTTGATAAAGCTATGCCCATGGGTTGTTCAGTGGCATGTGTAACTTTTGAGAAGTTCAGTACAGTATTGCATTAGATTTGGCGGCAAAAAGCAGGGACGCAAAAGGCAGTGCATTATTTAGAAGATTTTCTGTTGGTGGGCGAAGGAAAGGTAGGAACATAGGAAGGTTTGTGGGAGTTTACAGTCATGTGTGAGGAGTTAGGGGTACCATTGGCTCAGCATAAGATGGAGGGTCTGGCAAGGGCATTAGAATTTCTTGGATTAACAGTTGATGAGGAGCAGGGATTGTTTTGTTTACCAGAGAATAAAATAGAGAGGCTTAGGTCGGTGATACGTTCAGTGTTGGGTAAGGAGAAGATTTTGATTCATTCAGTTATGGAGTTGCTGTGGCTTTTGAAATTTGCCTGGTGAGTGGAGCACCCAGGGTGAGCTTTTTTGTAGGTCACTGGCGTACTTGCTGAAAGGGGATAAGAGCAAACACCATTGGGTTAGGGTAACCCAAGTGGTATGGGAGGACTTGGGGTTGTGGAACGGGTTTTTGCAACAATTTAATGGGATATCTTTTTGGCAGTCAGACTGGGTGGGGCAGGAGGAACTTCAGTTGTTTATGGACACAGCTGGGGGTGCTGGCATGGGGGCCTATTTTAGGGGTCGGTGGTTTGTGGCTGAATGGCTTCGGGATTGGGAGGAGGTATGGAAGCGGGACGTGGCCTTTCTGGAATTGATGCCTATATGGGCAGCTTCGGTGGTGTGGAGGTAGCAATTGAGGGGCAAACGAGTAGTTTTTCACTCAGAAATGGCTGTAGTGAGGGTATTGCAAAAGAAGACAGCTTAGTCAGGCTTGTTATTGTTGGTATTACGTAAATTGGTTTTGCAGAGCCTTCTAATAAATTTTTCTTTTACATGAGTGCATGTGCCTGGTGTAAGGAATGAGATTGCTGATAGTTTGTCCCGATTTCAGTTTTGCAGGTTTCGAGGGTTGGTTCCATGGGTGGAGGAGGTGTCAGAGGAGGTGTGGAATCTTGGGTCGATGTAGCCAGGTGGTTGGTAAGGCATTCCTGAGCTCCTTTTACAAGAAGGCGTATGGTAGGGCTCTTTCTGATTTTAGTCAGTTTATTTTGCAGCTGCCAGAGGAGGAAGGGGTGTGATCAGAGGAATTACTACTGCGATATGTAGCTCGTGCTTGGGGTTTAAGCAGGGCTTTGTAGACGGTTAAGGTGGATTTGGCAGCGATTATTATTTTTGCTAAGATAGCGAGGTTGCAGGATTTAACTAAGTCTTGGACATTAGGGCGTATGTTAAGGGGATGGGGTAGAATGGTGATGGAACATAAGGATACTAGATGGCCAATTATGAGGGTTATATTGAAAGTTTTGTTGAAAGGGGCAGGTTTGTTACAAAAGGGGTCTATGGATTATTTTATGTGGGCTATGTTATGTACATGGTTATATTTTGGCGCTTTTTGTATTTCAGAGTTGTTAGGCTCATTATATTGGAAGGATGTCATTATAGGTGAGGGCGAGGTTACTATTGCATTAAGGAGGAGTAAGACAGATCAGATGGGTAGGGGATGTGTGGTGGTGCTTAAATCGGAAAGGAATCATTGCATTTGTCCAGTAATGTGGGCAAAAGAATTTGTAAGGAGGTGAAAGGGGAGTGTGGATCAGTTAATTTTTTGTTCAGTGGATGGGAAGGTGGTGTCGAGTAGTAGATTCATACTTTTGATGAAGAAGGATTTACGTTGTATGGAATTTCCAGCGGAGAGGTTTGCAGCTCATTGCTTACTGTACTTATTTCCTTGTTTCACTTGAAAGAAAGTTACTGTTTGTCATTTTTGCATTTAAGTTACCTGTAACACATTGCACTTAAGTTACCTGGCACTTGCTCACTAAAGCAATTATATAAGTCAGCACTAAAAATTAAAAGCACTACACCCTCACTCCCCACGGCCCCTTGTTTTCAATTATTAAGGAATTCCCAATATTATTCTAGCATGTCCAAAGGTCAGTTGTCGATCTCCTCTCCGGTCCAGCTGGTGAATCTGGGAATCTTGAGACAATGTTACAACTGCCTCATGTACACAGATGACCCTCTCCTCCTCCCAACAAATTCCAACACATGTGACAGATGCAACCATATAGCCAAACTGGAGGCTAAGCTCTCTCAACTCAGTACTGGGATAACCAGTCAGAAGGAGAAGGAAACCACACTCACTACAATTCCAGTCTCACATAGACCTACCACGACAGCAAACCAAACACATAATCACACAAAAACATACTCGGAGGCTCTAAATAAAGATCTGCCTATGCAGCAGAGACCTCCAAAGCAGACACCCAAGCAACCGTTACCCCAAAACAAAACACGTGCAACACATATCTCACAAAGCCAGTGTGCTGAACAGTCACAGCCCTTAAGACTAAACAACACACCTGATACACTTGTAATAGGTGACTCTATCGTCAGACACACTGACGTCCCGCTCACCAGGCTGAACAAGGAGAGGGTCATGGTGAGCAGCCTGTCGGGTGCTAGGATCCGCCACATAACACAAGCACTCAGGTCACTCCAAGGCAAGTACAAATATGACTCAGTCATTGTCCATGCTGGTGGGAATGACCTGAGACGTACCTCCCTGGACTACATGAAAAGAGACATAAAGGAGCTCTCTGAGCATGTAGCCCAGGCCGGTATGACCCTGACCTTGAGTAGCATCTTACACTCACCAAGAATAATGCCACAATATGAAGACAAGATGATCAATTTCAACAATTGGCTTAAGTACTGGTGTCATTCAAAGGGGATTCAATGCCTGTCAGCTTGGGATGATATGCTCGACAAGCCACGATGCTTCGCTAGGGACGGCTTGCACCTGTCACCCCTGGGCTTTCAGATATTGGCAAAGGCTCTTGCTACCCCCATAGTGCCTTTTTTAGGCAAGGCTCAAAAGACAAACCCACCTCCATAGGTATCACAAGGGATAAGAAACTAAGAGTAATGCTACTCAATGCCAGAAGTCTAAACCTCAAGATGCATGCACTCAAAACTCTCCTTAGCATGGAGAACATCGATATCTGTGCAGTAACAGAAACCTGGTTCAGGGCTCCCGAGAGCACCCCACCACTACGAGGTTATACCTCATACCATGCTTTTCAGCCCTAAAACTTGGACCGAACCACAAAAGGAGGGAGAGTATCGATATTCATCAAAGATACCCACGCCTTCAGGTTGATGGCAAAGCACGAAGCATCAGAGACTATCCATGTGCAACTAACAGTGGGTAAAACTGCCTTCCAGTTTATAGCCTGCTACAGACCATCCTCCCAAACCCAGGAACCCCATTCGGCCTTCCTGAGAACACTGGAAAATATGAAGGTCTCTCCAAACACCATTATATTGGGTGACTTCAACTACCCAAACATAGACTGGGAGCATTACTCTAGCTCCAACACCCTAGCCCAAAGGTTCCTTGAATTTATAAACTCAAATGCTATGGAACAACTTGTTACCACTCCCACAAGAGGGGAAAACATACTGGACCTGATCATCACCAACATGGGGACTCTATGCTCCAGACCAGAAGTGTATCCCTCACTGGTAAGATCAGACCATAAACTAATCTCACTGGATATTCACATCCTGACCCCACCCCCTGCCCAGAAATCCACAGTGAAAAACTTCTCTAAAGCAAATTTCACACTCCTCAAAACCGAGGTGGAATCCTTTAAAGCCCCCGGGCCTGTGGAAAATACGGCCCAGACCACAGAATCCTTAATAAACACATTCTATGAACACCTTCAGGCATACATGGATCATGCGTTCCCAAATAAAACCAAGACCCAATCCTCCAAAGACAGACATCCTGTCTGGTGGACCCCAGCCATAAACAAACTATACAATAGAAGGAGGAAGCTACTAAATGATAGAGCAAAATCCCAAAAAGGGAAGGCATTACTGATCAGTATTAGCAAAAAACTATGGGCACTCATAAAATTGTCTAAGGCCAGCTTCGAGAGAAAAATTGCACAGGACACTAAGGATAATCACAAGGCTTTCTTTAGTTATGTTAGGAACCTGGGTGGTAATTTCCAGATATGCTCAGAATTAGTCCAAAATGACAAAAAATACACTGAACCCACAGACATTGCCAACATCCTAGCTGACAGGTTCAGCGCAAACTTCTCCCTCCCCACCAAAAGGGCAAATATCTATCCCAGCAGAGTGCTGCCCCTGACATCTCAGATGCTCAGGTAAGAGCCGCCTCTCCAAAGCAAAAACACAGCATCAATGGGACCAGATGGTGTCCCGGGCTGCATCCTACATGAACTCCAAGAAGAGCTAAACCCAAACATAAAACTACTGTTCAATCTCAGCCTTACTACAGGATATGTGCCCAAAGAGTGGCGTACAGCAACAGTGGTCCCTCTCCATAAAGGTGGTGCCTCAACAGATCCTGGAAACTATCGCCCCATAAGCCTGACTAGCTTGGTCTGCAAAGCTATGGAAAGGATCATCATGGACCTCATAAATAAAGATATTGGGGACCTACAGACACTGGATCCTACCCAGTTTGGCTTTGTTAAGGGCAGATCCTGCCTCTTAAACCTGGTTGATTTCTTTGAAACAGTCACCAAGGCCATTGACAAGGGGAAGGTGGTCCACACAGCCTACCTGGACCTCGCGAAAGCCTTCGATACAATACCCCACTCAGGCATTATAGATAAGCTCACCAGCTTAAATATAAACCCCTATGTCACTAGATGGATTGCAAACTGGCTCAAGGACAGAACCCACATGGTTAGAATTTCTGGAGCCATGTCAGACTCCAAACCAGTTACAAGTGGTGTCCCACAAGGCTCAGTCCTGGGACCTCTCTTGTTCAGTATATATTTCTCGGAGGTACAGGCCAACACGGAAGGACTGTGGCTGACCAAGTTCGCAGATGACTGCAAACTGGGCACCATAATCGACTCTCCAGCCGACACAAGCATCCTCCAAAAGGGCCTCATAGAAACAGACAACTGGTGCCAGAGCCATGGCCTCAAGCTAAATGCCAAAAAGTGTATGGTCATCCCCTTTGGCAAAAACAAAGTGCCCACGAATTACCACATAGGTGGTAATTCATTAAGTACAGAAGAAGTAATTAGGGACCTGGGGACTCAAGTTGATAGCACTCTCTCATTTGACAACCACGTGGCTAAAGTGGTTAGAAAAACATTTTATATAGCCCACCTAATCATGAAGGGATTCACATCTAGATCAGGGGAAGTGATCGTGCCTCTTTACTCATCCCTCATCAGGCCCATAATTGAGTACAATGCCCCTTTTGGGATGTACCTTACCAGACACCTGCAGCAACTGGAAAGACCCCAAAAGTACCTCACCAAGAGGATCAAAGGGCTCAAACAGATGCGATATGCTGCCCGGTTAAAGAAACTCCAGCTCTACTCAGTGGCATACCGCCTGTTCAGAGGCGATCTGTGCCTGACATATAAAGCCATGTCCAACCCAGAATTAATGGACATGCTGCACCTCAGAAAATCCAAATCCTATCGAGCTACGCGCTCGAGAGACTTGAACCTCAGCACTGAAATAAATAGGACATGCTGGAGGGACAGATTCATAACCCAGAGGCTCCCTTCACTCTGGAATAAAATTCCAGTCCAGTTTAGGCAGAGTCCCTCATTGACTCTCTTCAAGAGGAATCTTGATGAGTGGATGGGAGATCGTAGGTTTACCCCGGGTATCACTTCTGTGTCATTGTTAGACAGAGGCACAGTATACTAACCTCAAAAAAGGGCATAGCAAAATAAATTTAAAATGGGTGGCGAAAGCCAAACACATTCTGGCTAGGCTTATAAATGCCCTAGGGCAGATAGCCTAGTATGAACCTATGAACCTATTCATTCAGGATAGGTAGCGCTTCAGATTTAGCTTGAGAGGGTAGTTCTATTGAATTGATTAAAAGGGTGGGGAGGTGGTCTTCAAATGCATTTTTGTCTTATATTAGATAAGTTGTGGTTTGATGATTAATTTTTCTTCTTTTCTTTTAGGGAAGCACATTATCATCTTGGGGCATTCATTCATCCACTGGGCAGAGAAGCGTGCTTTAGTCAGGGATGATGGGGCAAATTTGGGTTTAGCACATTAGAGTGGTCAGTGTCCTGGCATGGTGTTAGGGGGCTTAGGTGGGATGGGTTGTTACATGAATTTGAGAAGGATAAACTGAAGGCGGGTTGTCCATGTATGTCGGTCATTCATTTAGGGGGTAATGACTTGGGCATTGCTCCTAAAAATCAATTGGTGGACATTATGTTGCAAGATTTGGTGAGATTACAGGCATTGTACCCGGGTATGGAAATTGTGTGGTCAGAGTTGATTCTGCATTTGTGTTGGAGGGCTGCATATAGTCATAAGGTGATTGAAAGGATTAGAAGCTGTGTGAATCAAAGGTTGGCTAGGCAATTAAGGATTTTGGGGATGCATACTATTGACCATAGAGATTTTGGGGATGAAGAGGAGTCTTGGTATCAGATGGATGGAGTACACCTTAATGATGTGGGTCTGGATCTTTTTAATTTGCATATGAAACTCTTTTTAGATGATATGATTGCGGCTAAGGTTTAGGAGGGGGAACAGCCTGGGATCAGGCTGGTGGCAGAGAAGAGGGACAGGATTGTCCTCTTCTGTTCCCCCGCTAAAGAAGGTGTATTGGTTTATGGTTTTGGTATGGTGTGAGGTGAGTAGGTACACTGCCTCTTTATGTGGGGAAGTAGGTACGCTGCCCCGGTGGAGAAGGTATCAAGGTGAGTTGGTACGGTGCCTTGAGGTAAAGTTCGTCCAGTGTGAGTGGTGATGCTGCCCAGAGATCATTGTTGTTGAAGAAGTTAATTAATGTTGGTTTTTGTGTACAAAGTTCATTGTATAATACATTTTAATAAAGGTCGTCAAATGTCTTTTTGTGTGTAGTGTAGTTATCTAAGGGGGGCGGGACAACCTACCATTGTTAGAAGGTTTATACCAGGAGTGTCCAACCCGCGGCCCACGGGCCGCATGCGGCCCTCAGAGCTCTTCCATGCGGCCCGCGACCCTTATATTGAAATTTCACTTTTTTCCGTGTGTTTTCACGTTCGCGTCCTTAAGCTGTTCTGTGCATGCGCCAACAGCGTCTTTCAGCTGGTCTGCGCATGCGCCAAAACACCGTTCGGTCGTTTTTTTACATTTGCGGTAAAAAGTTTCAGCTGAAGGAAGGAGTGAGATCGCGGCGACGAAAGAGAAGACTCAGAGTGAGGAGGATTTATTTATTTTTACCCACGGACTACATCTCCACCAGTAAAAGGTAAGCTAATACTAAACAGATGTATGTACAAGGAAGTAGGTAACAGAAATGGATAGAAATTAGCCTGGAAGCTCACTGGTAATGTTATTTTATTTTAGTGCATACAACGTATTAGGCAACGCGGAGTTTGGTTTCTGCATAAATTTCCTGCAGTGTGCGGTATATGAGCCTTCCCCCATCAACAGTCGCATTACCTCTGAACTTTTCAAGCAAATACGCAATAACACAAAAACTCATTGGCGAGTTATCTTAACTTGGAATGTCTTCCTACTTAAAAAAAGTATATTCTTCATTCAATAATACCAAGCCCTGAATTAAATATAGTATTATTAGAATCACGTGTGTTTAGTGCAGCGGTGTTACCGCCTCCCCCAGTCATGAGTGTAAGAATACTTTCTAGGTTACATCGTGTCTCAAGACAAGTGGTCATTATACCACCCTATACCGATCCCTTTGGGGACTAAACCACTACCAGAGCTTGTTTTTCAATAGGAAGTATGTTATATTCGTACAACTGTAAGAGAAAGTGCATCCACGCTGCTGCAATAATTAAAAGCACGATAGTAAACAGACTTTGCAATACATTTAGTTGCCTAGAATTTTTAGGATTCTTTACGGTTACTTCTTATTGGTGTTTGTACTGACCTATCAAGGCTGGCCAGATCTTCCGGAAAAGTTTGACAAAGCATGGGAAGTGTTTTAGTTTACTTCATTAGACGAACTTGTCTTTATTGATTTCTAAAGTATTAGACTTAGTCATAATTATGTCTAAGGAAATGAAAAATAACGTATGGAATACATATTATTTAAGGTTGCTCTCCGCTGTTTGCTACAGTTCCTGTGGTTTGCAGTTGTTGCAAGTGTTGAAGATATTAGTCCGAAAAGTACTCTGGTGTGGGGTCCAGGATTAAAGTCCCGTATTGTACTACCCGTGAGATACTTCTTCATTCAGACAGTCAACACTGCAGGGCAAAACTTCACTCAGTCACCAGGTATCACACCTTTACATTTGACGAGCTATGCTAGAGAGACAATGTGTGGCTCAATCGCTTGATATGCTTTTTTCAGTGGAAGGGGCAGCAGTTTACAGTGTCAAAGTATTTATTATCCATTCTAATATTTACTATCATGTCTGCATCCAGGAAGCAAACATAACTAGGTATAGGTGTTAAGCTGGGGTGGGATAGTTAGCATTTCCACACGTTTGTAGCTGAAGGAAAAAAAAACGTTATAAAGTAGTTGACCAAAGGAATTATAATCTCCTGACCCCCTTGTTTTCAGTTTCCTCCATCTTTGTCATATGCCTTTGCTCATAATCCTGTAATATTAATGATATAAAAAGACCTGGTGCAAGATTCTGGGTACCTTATTTGTTTTGTCTGCTTGTCCACAAGTTGCACTGTGTTGGAGGGATTTATCACTGTAGTTAGAGTAATATTTATCAGGTATATGCTTTAATTCTCAACTATGTCTAGTAGGATTTAGAAAAGAGCAGTTATGATTATTTTAATTGTATACACTTATTTACATTTGTTGACTGTGAAAGTTTATAGTAATGGACAGTGATAGTAATGCAGAATACATATTTTATTGCAGTGATGAAACTATTTTTGGCTACAGAAAATGAGCAGTAAATTCTGTTTGTTTAGTGAAGGTAGTGTCTTTTAGTGGCGTGTCTTCTTAGGGATGAGTTCTTTCAAATTTTATCCAATGGGTGTTGCCATTGAAGGGAAAGCTAATTATTGCTTATCCTTATCCTATTGGGGACTTTATAGTGCCAGTGTTATTGTTTGTTCCATTGAAAATTTGAATAGCTTTTTTTTTCACTCCAGAGCTAGATCTTCTTAGAATTGTGGTCTGGCTGTTTTCTGTTAAGTTCTCTTGTTGTGCAGAAGCATACATCAGTCTCGTTTCCAGACTACAAGAGATAGTCACCAAATTGCTGTCTATTAAGTGGGGAGAGGGCCACTTATTTTTCCCTTGTGTCCCTCATCTCTGCTGTATACTTAGTGATGATAGAAAAAAATCCCTGTTATTATTCCTACCTTGCCTGACCATTGGGTGATAAACACATTTTGCATGCCTGCCATGCCCATACTTGAAGCTATTGAGTAAATTTGGCTTGTGCCAGTGTTGCTTTCATTAGGTTATAAGAGCTTGAGTGCATACTAACCATAGTTATTTACCCAGTTGTTGTGGATATTTCCAGATCTTGTGTATAACTAGGGGATGGAGGCTAAGATGAAGTGTGCCTGGATGTTTGAGGTAACTTGGTGGAATTTACTCAGATAGTGTTGCTTTTACTTTGTGTGAATTCATATGATACCTTTATTTTTAACAATAAAAAATATTACAGTTTTTGTATTGGAAAAAAAATCTGAAACTTGCTTACATAATGTGCATTATAGAATATCCTGCATTACTGTACACATAAAAGCCAGCAGTCAGTTTGAATTATGTTTTGTCATCTGATTTTGTCATGCAAAATTATTTCTTTAAAATTCACTGGCAGACTGTAAGCATTTCTAAGTAATTGGAGAATTTAAACAACTTATTAGTTTATTGCGTAGAAAGGTTTGGAATGCTGGCTTTGAGTGTGTTTGTGGTGTTCTGAAACCAGGATATTTACTGTGTCATCCAAACAGGGTCTCAGTAACATACAATTCTTAGTATAGCAGACTTGCAAATTTATAGACACTTGCTTTAATACATAAAAGAACAATCCTGACTTGACAGCCTGAACCTCCTGATATGGACACTTAAGTATAACAAGAACTAGGACCAATAAGTTTGAATTCTGCAAAGGTCTGTGCCTGGCTGCACCCTTGTGTACTGGTTTCACGAATAAATATTGCCACTACTATTTATTATAAAGTCAATTATTTGTTTAAATTTGAGAAATGCAGATTGGAGAGGCAACTGCAAAACAGCATGTGTGAGTTTACCTTGTGAAACTGGAGTGTGTTTTGGCATACTACCATGTTCTTTGTGTCTCCACAGTAAGTGGGTGAACCAAAGTTAAACGTGTTGTACCATCTGTTAGTGACAGTGAAACAAATGTAAAAATAAAAATTGTTAATTTTTTAAGAAGTAAAAGTCTCATCATTCCTGATATTGCCAGTGCCATATTTCAGGGACAGATTGCAAAGCTAGAAACAGAAGAATACATGAGCGCTTTGGACAACATATGTGCATTAAGGACATGATGGAAGACATGGAAACCAGCAAAATCACAGGTATGATCTCATACAAATTAAAAGGTTTGTACCTGTTAATTTTTTTACAAATAAACTAAGATGTTAGAATTAGATTTAACTGTTTTTTTTAATAATTAGAATGAGATATTGAATTTTAGGGCAAATATTATGCATTTATTAATTTATTTATTGTTCAACTTCACTTACAATACAGCCAGTGGGCCGACTTTGTATTAGTCTGCATATACCTGTGGTGTTTTGCTCTTTAGTTTATGACGCGTTGTGTGTTTTGTTTGCTCTTCAGTATGTGAGACCTTTTTTTTTTTTGGTCCTCACTTGCCGTTTGCCCCCTGACCATTTCTGATGACTCAATGCGGCCCTTGCAACTGAAAAGGTTGGACACCCCTGGTTTATACCATTCCTGTTATACTTGGAAGAAATGAAATTCATGAAAGAATTATATATAGCTGAAGAAGGATCCTGTGTCAGGAGGGGAATGACAAGCACATTTAGTGTGTTATTAAAATGCACCCACTCACCCCCCCACACTTACATATACTTAGCTCTCAACTGTCTAGATTTTAGCAGAATGTACTAATTTTTGCCTTATATTTTTGGTCTGTTACTCATAAAATGTTGGTTTACTGGCAATCATTGATTGAAGTCAGAAAATAATACCTACCACTGATATTTTCTTTTAGAATTTTAATACATTTGTTGCAGTTGATTTTGTGATATTCCAAAGAATTCCTTCCGATGATTAGTTAGGTATAATGGTTAGACTGCATTGTCTAAATAGATTATTATAAGTAGAATGTTGTTTAAAGATGTTATTCTACTTTAGTTTAGTATTAATATCTTATGAATAGTAGATATATTACTACTAAAACAAATACAAAAACTCTTGTTAAGCATTTTCCTCCAGTTCAAGTGTAGTGATAACCAAATACATAGACAAATTGTACTATATAACATGGATACCTTAATGTGACTAAAGATTTACCTTTGATCTGAAGCTTTAGTAGGTAAATTGAAAATTCTATTGTTTTCAAACTATATTAGTTGTTACTTCTTCATTGAGATATGTTAAGAATCAGTTTAATAACAGGCAGAAGCCCTACAAAGAGTCGAAATATGGAATGGTGGATGGTAGATGGTAGTTTTGATGATAGCATCATCAAAAAAGGAATTAAAAAGTCAATGTTAGGTTTTGTAAATAGTTATAAAGTAATTTTAGAACTGGTCCATAACATCCTTGTCAATAGTGAAACATATTATCAGAATGAATGCATATAGATGTTTAACTTTTATTGTAAATTGTCTAAACAACCCTATTAAGAGAGGAAGCCTTAATAAATATCTAAAAGTAAATAATGTGGGCATTGCTTTTTACAAAAAAAAAAAACACAATAGAGAAATATGCAGAGAAACTAAGATTCAAAGACTACTCTATTATTGTAGAGTCACATTTTCAGGCTAAAAGAAGAGATAATATGATATTGTGGAAAAAATCTTTGATACCTCCTAAGATAATTGATATGTATTCGGACAAAATTGGAATGTTAAATCTTGCTGTTTTAGAAATCAATAAAAAACATCTTACGCTAGTAAATATTTCTTGGATTCCTGGTATTGGTACAAAAATTGCAAGGAAATATTTAGATTTATTAACTATGCATTCAAAAGGGGATAAGATTGTTACTGGAGATTTTAATTGCATCTTATCAGGGAAGGAGACTACTAAAATTGATAAATTTTGTGTTGCAACTACAGCAAAAAAATTAATAAATTTTATAGATACTACTAATCTAATATATATCTATATCTATCTATATATATATATATATATATATATATATATATATATATGTATATATATATATATATATATATATATATATAAAACAAGAAGCAAAAAATAAGTGGTAATGGCAAACGGTACCTCCAACCAACAGTCAGTTTGTAAAAGCAGAAAAGGAGGCACCAGACCACAGCTGTAAATAACATAAAACACTTTTAATCCAAAAACAGATATCAGGTGAGCGCTTTCGTGGAGTAGGCCACTTCATCAGACACTATAATGAAAAAAACCTTTCAAGTTTTATACCCAACAATTCAATTAATTATGCTAACGCACAGCCCTACCCTTCCGACTTAAAGTCATACTGCATTCAGCATAAACTCTTCTCCAATTAAAATTCAAACACAAAATTCCTTTCTGAAAATCACTTAATAATCAAAACTCTAGATTAAAAACAAAGATGCAACTTCCTATACAAAAATTACTATAACAATATGAAAATATTTATAAAGAATACATATTTTAAAAGCATACATATATATATATATATATATATATATATGTATATATATATATATATATATATATATATATATATATATATATATATATATATATATATATTTATATATAGATATATATATATATATATATATATATATATATATATATATATATATATATATAGATATATATATATGTACACACATGAAATAGTATAGCATAACAATTGCCAACTACTCATTTAAGTCTTTGGCTAATAAAATGGGCTTAATATTCAATTTATCGTGAAGACCCTTTCCCATATTTGCCCTGAGTCTCACTATCCATTCTAGTTCCTTGGCTTCTGTCTTCAACTTAACATCTCCCCCTCTACAGTTATTGACAACTCTGTCAATTACCAGAAACTTAAAAGTGTGTGTAGCTCCATGTCTCTCAACATGCTTTGCCAGAGTGCTGGTGTCTGCCATCCTCCCAATATCATAGAGATGTTCCCTCATCCAATCACTTAACCTCCATGTTGCCATGCCAACATAAAAGGAGGTGCAGATCAAGCAATATGCCAGATAGACAATGTTAACGCTATTACAAATAGCCATAAGTCTAAATTTGAATACCTTATTCAGATCCAGGTGCAGGAACTCATCATTAGAATCCACATGCATACATAGATTACATTTTCCACAAGGAAACGTGCTAAAATTGCTCTCATTAGGGCTCTGTATTCCAATCTGTTGGGACCGAGGTCCACATAGTTACCTTTTCAAATTCTTCTTATTTTTAAAGGTATATCTCAGAACTTCCCCTACCAATTATCTGATGTCCTCATCAGCACATAGTATATTCCAATTTCTGTGATAAATGTCCTGTAACATCCTAATGTTACTAGAGTAAGTAACTGACATTTTCATAGGCTTGCCAATTTTTGCAAACAAACTTCTAATCTGGCTTAACAAATAAAAATATATTTGGGTTCCATTTACAAACACAGTATGAGTGCACTAGTATGAATAAGGATTTAGTCAGGCTTGGAGCAGGGACATATCCAGTGATACTTGAAATACTCCTTGAGAGCTTTTTTGAAATGAGATAGGGTGGTATCTAGGGTAATGTTAGCTGGAAGTGAGTTCCAAATTTTGCCAGCAGAGTTGGCGAACAGGGAGTCACCGGCTGAGTTGTTGGATTTGATGGTTTGCACTACCAGTCTATTAGATGACCGGAGTGATCTGGAGTTGGAGTGGAGATAGATGATGTTTTTCAGTGCAGGTGTATTTTCTGGTTGGTTGAATGCTTTGTGAGCCACAATAAGTTGATTATATTCAATCTGCCTGGGTAGCTCTAGCTATCTGAGATACTTTAGATTTTTACAATGATGTATTCTATAGGGGAGACCAGTGGCAAATCTAACAATGTTATAATAGCAGCTTGAGAATTTGTTAAGATCAGTTTTATTTAGGTTGGCAAGTAAAGGGGAAGCATAGTAGAGGGTAGAGAGTAAATGGGAGTGGGCAATGGCAGTCATAGCAGGTGGGGTAAGGAATGGCTTTATCCTAAATAGCGAGCCCAGCTTTCTATTAATGGTTTTGATAGTTTCGTTAACATGCACATCAAACTTAAGATCGTTATCTACAATAACTCCTAGGAGTTTTGTATGGGCACCTGATGAGATTATGGTACCATTATTAGACTTAATGGAGAGAGTTAGTGCCATGGATCTTTGGGTGGGGGAGAAAAGTAGGAGCTTTGTTTTGTTAGGATTTAGAATCAGACAGTGAGAGGCACGCCACTTCTCTACTAGGTTAAACGTGCTCTGAGTTATTGTTAGCAGCTCTATTTGTGAGGTACCAGTGCAGATCAACGTTGAGTTGTCTGCGTATCGAATACAGTTGACTTCAGGGATGACAGTGTGGAGGTCATTAATAAAAATGGAAAACAGAAGTGGTCCCAAAATAGACCCCTGGGGGACACCTAGGGTGTTGGGTAGGAGGTTCTTACAGTCAGATATACTATAAAAGAAGATAACTGGCTAAATATACAAATATTTAGAGAATTTCTTATAAATGAGCTAAAATCAAACCTAAATACTGATTCAGTCACAATTTCTAAAGTACTATCCTTATTTTTTGGAATGAATTCACAAGGTTGTTCTAAGATTCTTTGTTCTTGTCTATCATATATACATCCTTAAGAGATGAAACTTACATCTCAGATAATCAGTTTTAGAACTAGTCAATGAAAATTAACAAAGAACTCTTTTCAAAAGCTATTAAATCTTTAATATTTAAATCTGTACACAATACTTCATCATCACTCTATTGAACATTTTTTACATGGAAATTCCTTCATAGAAGCTTTCTTACTCCACATAAAATTGCATTAATGTCTAAAGAAGATATAATTAAATGTTGGAGATACAATGAACTATTAAAGGCAGATTGGGTGCACATGATTTAAAATTGTACAATGATATTACCATTTTGGTCTGAATTCAAAGATTTTACCAAAGCATTGTGGTTGGACAATTGTATAATAACAGATTCATTAATACTTTTAATGCACCAATTCCAGATATAATACTAAAATCACAAACACATCTTCGTTGGTCACTCCTGGCTGTTGCAAGAAAAATTATTACAACAAATTGGAAATGTCAGAAGCTCATCTCATTTTCAGACTTTATTTCCTTAGCAAAAATTTATTGCAATAGGGAATTACATACTGCTTACATCAGAACATCAAACATTACTCATAAAAAGTTGTCATGGTTGAAATTAAAAGATCTTTTAGATAAGTATTAATAATGATAAAGGAAATAATTTATGTTATGGACCATGTATCTAGTTCTGTTTTGGTTATGTACTTACATTTTTTATGCTTGTTGTGGTTTATATATTGTATAATTCATGGCTTTAAAAAAATCTAATAAAAATACTGTGAAAAAAAAAGAAATGTATACACACCCATTGAACAACGTCATAATGAGGCACACTCTCAAACAAGAAATATCATAGGCCATATGTTTGGGCTGCTGAAGTCATGGTTTCGGTGCCTTGATACATTTGACAGAGCCCTGTAACACAATTCACAGGCATGTACAGAAATAGTCATAGTATGTGCCATGCTGCACAACATAATCCTGATAAAGTAGCTTCAGCAGGATCAGCAAGGAGAAGGGACACACATATCCCACCATCAATGCCAAGGTCATCACAGCCACAGGCAGATGAGGAGTCACAGGGGGAGCAACCAGCTGCTGTAGGTGTAGGCAGACATAGGTGTGCTCAGTATGCCCTTGCACTGGCTAAGAGACAGTGCATAGCACATTAACTCACCACCTAGGGGCCTAAAACATTCCTCATCTTCACATGCATATATTAACATTGATGCCAAGCAACTCACACAACCTTTATCTCTTCATGTATCCGTTGTGTACTGCTTGTATCAGCATCAGCCCTGAACTAAAACTGTGTCATCTGCTGCATTTACAAGGTAATTTCTGAACCTGGAGTGTATTGTTTAATAATATGACTGTGTTGCATATTCTTGTATGTAATTACTTGGTCCGGTAAGATAGTAAAAGGGGAGAGATCTGTACAGAACTTACCTCAACATGTGATACCAGGGACTTATTTGACTTATATGTGTCCGTTACTATGTAGTAGGCCACAGGTATCAAAGATTCACACAGTCATACCTTTCAGAAGTACTGATGATTACCGAATGCCCTCAGTTTAGCACCATATGTTTGTACTGGAAAACGATTAAAGAGAGAAGATACACATTGCAGTTTCTGACTTCACAACCCACACAAGATCATTCACTATAAAGGTGGGATATTTTGATGTTATTAACTGTCTAACTTTCCAAAACTAACATAAGTTAAAGGTACAACTACCAGTTCAATACCACAAATGCAGATATCCTAAGCACTAGTTAGCTATGCACCCTGAGCATCAGATGCAAAACTTTTGTATCCTTGACTCCAAAACATAGAAAACAGGGATATGGCACAGATATAATTACTTGTACGCAGTGTTGTGTGTTTGTGTATGTGTGTGTGGGAGGGGGGGGGGCAGGAAGCCTAGGCTGATACAAAATGTCAGTGAGTGTGTGTGAGCAGGAAAGAAGTCAGACGTGGATAAACCAGCAAATAACCAGTGAGACAAAATGAGTAACTGTTGTGTGTGTCTGCAGGGGTACTCCAGATGAAAATGTGTGAGTGTCTGCATGAACACAGCCAAGCTCTGTGCTGTGGACAGATGTTAACCATGCATGGCAGATGTGGCAGTTCATTGTTGTCATCCCCAATCATGAGAACTGTCTCTGCCAGGAGTTGCACTGTTACATACACACTCATAGTCAGATGCAGTGCTGCTACCTGAATGTGACTTATGTTTGCTGGATGAACTCTCTTCATGGGGATGCTCGGAACCATGACTTGATTGCCTGCCACACCCAGGTGTATACAGCATACTCACTGATGGAGCAGTGGACGTACTGCCACTATGGTGGCATGATCAGGCATGATCATGTTGGTTGACAGCAGATGGTGTGGTTGACCTATGCCCGTGAGGATGCTGTTCCCCTCCCAGCAGATGTTCCATGACAGACACAGCTTGTTCCATGGCAGACACACCTCAGTCAATGACAGAAACCCCCACGTTCCAACATGTCATTCATCTGAAGCAGTAAATCGGCAACACAAGGACGCAATCATGCATGTCAGACTGTGCCACATCCACAACCCTGAGCATTTGTTTAGATCTCCTATGAGAACATGCCTGTGCCTTAATGATAGCTCTAAACATATGTTGAGTGGCACGTGAAGAGACATCTGCAACAGGTGGAGAAGGGAAAGTAGGCCCCCTCTGAGCACCCCTATCAATCTTCCTGCATAGCACCTCATTCATACATTGGCTATGGACAGACTCAACAGGCATTGAAACAGTAATAGCCACACTTCTCTGTTCAATTTCCTTGCCCTCCACCTGTCCAATATATGTGGGCTCACTGGTCTGTTTAGGTTTTGGCCTACTAGCTGTGTCCAATGTAAATGCAGGGGATGGCTGTATGTAAACCTCTGTGTCATATTCAACCTCTGCATTCCCCAACTGTGCCTCAGTTTGGCCACCATTATCATCAAAGACTGCTGATACACTGACATCAGATGGCACAGGGCCCACACTCCCACTGTCATGATCACCTGTGATAAAAAGCAAGACACACAGGAATAAATTAATACTTGCACTACTATAGTACAATATATGCTAACAAACTAACAGTGCTGTCACTGTTACAGACAGTACAGCAATCCACACAATTCTGAGATCAACATCACACACTATAATATTTCTTTAAATTGCTCAGCAGTACTGGCATAAAAGTGTTTGGCTTGCCATCTGCAGATGAGGGTATCCTCTGCATACCAGATGGTCCTGGAAGTAGCTAAGCAAGAGTTAAGGACAATATCATCACAATTAACAGTAACACAGGGGGTAATACATATACCCGCTTACATGTCTATTAACTATAATTTCAGCAAGAACTTGGCTGACAACTCTAGCCTAAGCTTATACTCTATCAATCTTCAATCCTTCCCCCATAAAATGTATGTGACACAGCATTAATGTATTGATTTTAATTGATTTACTATACAACAATATTCAACTGTTCAGATAGCAAAGCCTGCCTGGAAGCTCCTCTTGGGATTTGCTTGCTGTCTCAGAAACTGTGGCTCCAACATCCAGGTCATGCTGTACTGCACTCTCCTGAGATCTGTCTGGATCTCTGCTATTGGCCTGGAACTCTTCATTAAGGGTTAGTGGTGATACCCTAGCATGCCCTCCCCTGGTAAACATCTGGTCATGGCCCACTGCAGCTGCTCTCCTCCATGCAGATGTGATCATGTCAGTGGCCCTGTGGTGCATCTGCTCATATGTCCTGCAGTGGCTGCCCACACCATTGATATCATCTACTATCTGCCACCATATTAGCATCCTATGTGCCATGTCTCCCTGTCCCCTTCCCAGCAGAAAAGTACCATGTTGCCTAAAGCCATCCACAATCAGTTGGATCTCAGCATGGGGGGGGGGGGGGCTTTCTGTGGATTGACACACCTGGGTGGCATACTTGTAGGTGTCCTAAAAGACAACAGAAAGATATTACATATAAGTATCAGATAACTACAAAATAACTGTTTCCATATAAAACAGAAAAGTTAGACAGTCAGTATTACCCACTGAAGAAACATAGATTAGCCTAGAGATGTGAAATACTAACAACAGGCAGGATTGAAAGCAAGGAGAATAACAAGAGCAACATATCCTTGTTTGTGCCATAACAGTGACTCGCCTTTGCGTCCCCAAAACAACAGTCCATCCTTGTTTGTGCTATAACAGTAATTCAGCTTTGCCCCTGCAAAAAAAACAACATTCCATCCTTGTTTGTGCTATAACAGTAATTCACATTTGTTCCCCCCTAAAAGAACAGTCCATCCTTGTTTGTGCTATAACAGTAATTCAGCTTTGCCCACACATAAAAACAACATTCCATCCTTGTTTGTGCTATAACAGTAATTCACCTTTGTTCCCCCCTAAAAGAACAGTCCATCCTTGATTGTGCCATAACAGTAACTCAACTTGCTCCCCCAAAATAACAGTCCATCCTTTCTTTGTGCCATAACAGTAACTCAGCTTTGCTCGCCCCACCCACAACAACAGGCAAATGACCCATTTTGCTAACAAACCATCTTTAAAATGGTAAAGGTGCTATCAAAGGACTTCTCCTGAAGCATTTGTACATATTTATCACATAGCATTCCATTTTCATGTATTGGCAGTCATGTCTTTCTGAAATGGCTTGAAAAACATGCCCTTGCCTTCAGTGCACTTCTAACTAAATGCCTTTGCTTCAGATTTTTATTAAATACATTCCAACATATGCAGTGTGTACATGACAAAACGGAAGCATACCTTCGGAAGTTTAATACTTCTTAGTGCAGATATATAATGAAGAAAAAAGTGTTATTGCAGTCTTCCAAACATATAGAACTCTCATCACCATCACTTTGCCTAGCTGAGCAGTTGCCTTTTTATATGGTGTAAATTCAGGGCTGTTAGCATGGCAAGTATGCAAATGAGGTGTGAACTCATTAGAATTGCTGAATCCCCCCAAAAAATGGATCAGTGTAGGAGATGTAAACATAGTGCAAGCACTCCTGAGCACTCCTTCTGTGTTTGTTTTTAATGGATTGCAACTGTAAATTAGTGGTTCGGAAAAAGAAAATGCAACGGCACTGCAAGCTGCCTTACTTCCACTGGGTGTGTCAGGTTAGATCTGCAAAGTGTTAGATGTAAGGTTGGAAATATAAATAAGCACCACACAAGTCACATGTTGCATTCCTTAACATCCAACCTGCCCTTCATTTGTTGTCAACTGCATATGATATCATTTCCACTTAACATTCTCACATATTTTAAGGCCAATGATATAGAATAGCATACAAATTGGATGTCTCAGATTATAGCTTAGATAAACGAAGAATGGCCAACAGACTCAGAAATGTAAGGCAAAGCTGTATATCTGCAAGCAATAATCATGACAGCTTGTAAGAACACTAGGTGAACTTCATCCAAAACTAATACATGTACAAATAACACTTGTATGGTTTTATATCAGTGAAGATGCTGTATGCTGTTGCAGTTGGTTGTGTGCATATTGATTTAAGTTCTTTGCTGCAAAGCTGTTTGTGCGACAAAGAAGGATAACACACTCATCCTGTGTTCTGAAGGTGCTTTGGATTGAGACTTCTAATCCAGATTTATGCAGAAATATCTCACGTGTGCTAACATTTTATAGTGTGTATATCATAGATTGCTTTTCCTCATTTCAAGTATCTCACCCTTTTTTTTCTTTTCTTTTTTTTTGGGGGGGGGGGTGCAGTGTGCTGCTTAGCACAAACTGGACAACTGATCAGACAGGACCCCAACAGTCAAAAACAGAAACTGGATGCATTCAATTAATATTATTTGACATCACTCAAACGCACTAGGTGATGTTGCATGGCAGTTAACAGTGAGACCTTAAGAATGATTAATAAGTTAGGGAATGGCTTGTAACTAGTCTTGTGGCAGCAGGTGTAAGTGTAGGTCTGGTGTACAGATGGTCCTGGGTTTTAGTACAGGGTGTACAACCTTTGTTTTCCTGTTGTGACATTGCAGTTTATAGCAATGAACTGCAACACAGATGGGTGTTTTCTCGACCTTCTTGTGGCAACAGGTGAAAGTGTAGGACTGGGTTTGAATACAGCATATTCCATATACTTTTACTGCTGTTCCACTTCCCATTATAATCACTTTCAGTTGTAACACTTGACACGGTGTAGCGGATATTAATTATATGTATGAGGGCTGGGGCACTAGTATTGCATTGGTTATGTATTCCTTTATCTATGTACTATCACATTTATTCTCAAATATAAGACCATGGACATATTATGTACTATATTCCTGTAAGTATATTTCTGCTATCTGGACTGCCATGGCCTTCATATTTGTCTAACACAAATCCGCAACTGCCTGTACATCCAATAACCTTGAATTTGTTTTGCATGCTATTGTTGCACTCCACTTATCAAAGTGTAAACATGGTACTTAGAGGTGCACACTGCTGAACATACATTCCCAGTAAACCTGATGACTGGAATTGGTGGGAAAGCATATTTCTCCATTGCTCAAGATCCATGGCAGACATGGCAGATGTTTTTGGGGAAGGGCTCAAGTTTAGGGTGCAGAGATGTAATGTTCAGGAGTCCAAGATTTTTACTGAACTACTAGCTAAAAACTGCAGTGCTAGGCTTTTGCAGGGGGGGACTATTATTTCTCCCAGTATAAGTCTAAACATTGGGATTGTTTAGCCCAGGCTGTAACCAGTGCTACTGGTATGTTCTGCACTGTTGAATAATGTAGACGTCACTGCAATGACCTCCGAAGGAGGAAGAGGGATACCCTCAACCATTGGATCGGGGAATTTAGGACTGCAGACATCCAACACCTGTGTAAGTATCAACTACAGAGAGTACTTGTAAGACTTAAATACAGAATATTGGCAAGACTGATATTCATAATAGAATTCTGTTCTTTTCTGTTTTTTCCACAACTGAACATGATCATGATGTAAATGTATGAACCCATGGGGCTAGATTGGCAAGGATGAGGCAATTATGTGGTATGTATGTAACAGAATAGTAGTGTAATTCATGCATTAAAAGTTAAAGATAAATGTTTTGATATTTTATAGAGTTGTAACAAACTGAACATGCATATCTTAACTGTAAAAGTAAGCATGCATGCATTAGTCTGTAGCACAAACCAAGTGTCCAGTATTACAATATCAAATTGAGCATGCATATCTCAACAATAAAAGCAAATATGCATGCATTAGTCTGTAGCACAAACCGAGAGTACAATATTACACTTTAGCCAGAGGCTATGGGTTCAAATACCACATTTCCCAACTATATAATACTGTTGCTTCTGCAATTTATATTTAAATTAAATTAAAACCTCTGTACCAGTGGAACAAATGTCATGCTGTAAAGTGTAATCTGTATAATTAGAACATGCATATGTGCAATATATGCACATGTCAAGGAGTACCTGCTGTAGTCTGTAGTATAGTGTGCATTTGTTAGCTGCTGTTAGTCCTAAAAAGCAAATGTTATCTGTTAGGATTTGATAGATTTAAATGTGAAAGTTAAGATAATAAGAGTCAATTAATTGTATCAATGCATTGTATGTCACATATGACAGTACTACGTTTTTTTTTCTCTCACCCCAACCCTTATGTTTTATTTTATTTTTATTTTATTTTTATTTTATTATTTTTTATCATTTTTATTACATGTCATCAAAATGTTTTCATGTCATCCATATGTACCACATCAATAAGTGCTCCACAGCACAGCAGGGTAAGCCTGCCTACAGGATCTGCCTGCCCCCTTCACCAGCTCTAGCACTATTACCCAACATGTCTGGGAGCCAACCCTGGTGTCTCAGTACTTTTTCCACACATATATCAACCATAGTACAAAATGTAATATCAAATGTTGTGTGCTATGCAATGCTTATCAATCTGGTAACAAGCAGAGCTATAACTATTGACCCATATGCCTATAAACAATTATTACACTTATCTGCAAGGATAGGGAAAGTATCAGCATGGACCATATCCACAAGGACACAGATGACCTTCAACGTACTTGACCCTACCTATTTTGTTTTTGTCAAGGGTAGATCTTGCTTATTGAACCTTGTGGACTTCCAGGATACTGATCCCACAGACCTGGACAAGGGATAACAGGACATACCACCTATGCTGATTTATACAAGACCTTTGACATTATCCCCCATTCATGTGTCGTAGTGAAGATTTCCCATGTGGGAATTAAGCCATGCAGTAGTAGAGTGATAAGCAACTGGCTCAATGACATAACACGCACTCTCAAAGTTGAGCACTGCACCCCAGTAGCCAGTTATCATTAGAATGCCACACATAGCTGTGCTGGGCCCTCAAATGTTTGCAACTACTTCCCTGAAGCACAGGCAAAGGTAGATGGCCTGTGGTTTACCAAGTTTGCAGATTACTGGTGACTGGATGTACTGATATATTTATTTATTTTATTTATTTTATTTTACATTTGTTTACTGAGAGTGTCCGACTGCGCTAGTAGCCCATTTTCAGTGAGGTTCAGGTAGAAAATCTCCAAGAATAAAATATTACAGTAGAAGAAATAAGGTTAACATATATTTCAGTATAGTTATACACAGAAAGTATTATAAAGTAAACACAATTTCAATTAATACAATGATTAAAATGCTTTAAGATAGCATATAGAGTCCCCCTATGATAGTAACATATTACAGAAGGAGCTGCCGCACACAAATGATAGGTGCCAAACTGATGGACTAAACCGTAAAATATACAATGGCTCATTGTCCCTTTTGGCAATAAAGTACCTCTGCTAATTATGTTATACATAGCACCCCTCTAAGCTCAAACAGTGTTGTGAGACTTGGGAACACATGTTGATAGCAATCTGCACTTTCATCACTATGTATCTATATTGGTGTCACACACATCCTGCACTGTGCACATCATACATATTAACATCACATTCAAGACCAGTGTGGTCATACCTCTGCTGTACTCTACCATTTTCAGACCCCTAACTGAGTACAATGCACCGTTCTGTCAGTACCTCACCAGAAACCTGCAGCAATTGGAGAAAACACAGGGTTGTGCTTGGGAGACTCTAGGGCCTCCCAACATGACATATATGGAAAGACTGAAATACCTGCTATTGTACTCAGTATCATGCAGGCTGCAAATAGGTGACCTATGCCTGCCCTACAGAGCAGTCTCAGACCCTGCCCTACTGGAAATGCTGCACATTTGCAAATCAAATGGGACAAGAATAACTTGGCACAAGGTTCTTAACCTAGCCTGTGACATAAACAGAACCTTCTGGGAAGACAGCTATATCCCCCAATGACTCACATTCCTCTGTAATAGGCTCCCATTTTGTATGAATTAGAGCTCTTCAATGACTCTGCTCAAGTGCAATCTTAATTTCTGGTTGGGTGATTGTAAAGTCTCCTTGGTGGTGGCACCTATGTCCCTAATGGACAGCGCCACTTGGTGCTATTCACAAAAATTGCTCTGCTAACAATGACCATCCAACTATGCTCAATATGTGTACTTATGTTTTTACACAGCTAGGCTTCTAAACACTATAGGGTCATTTGGCTGGTAGCCTCCTATGTACATATAAAGCTATGAGCCTATGCAGGCCTCCTAAAATTTTGTGTCCCCACATGGTCTGCTGATGTCATTTACTATAACTTCACCTGCAGTCTTGTAAAAGTCAGACACGTGCAGTAGCACTTGCATAATGTACTGTTTTCCGTACTATCTGTGTACTTAGATAGGTAGGGGTTCTGTTCTCACTGCAGTCAAATAAGCATTTGTCTGTGTCTAGCCAGAAGAGCAGAAGTGTGTATCTTACAGTTACTGTTCCACTCCCATGGATTGACGCTATCTTGATGCTTGCACATGCCTGCACATCTATTTCATGCAGGCCTCTCAACTTCTTCTCTCTGACATCCAGTGCTGATGTCATCTCATCCACTATAGGTCGACTCACAGGCATGTAAACATTAGACTTTTGCCATGGTGCTTGTGTAAAGTTCTGTAGTCTGTGTACCTAGATAGGTAGGGGGTTCTGCTCTTACTGCAGTCAAGTGTGTGTGTGTGTGTGTGTGTGTGTGTCTAGCCAAAAGAGCAGAAATGTGTAGCCTGCAGTTACTACTCCAATCCCATGAATTGACAGTATTTTGATACTTGCAAATGTCTACAGATCCATTTCATGCAGGCCTCCCAACATCTTCTCTCCAACATGCACTGCAGATGTCATCCACTATAAATTGACCTGCAAACATGTACAATTCAGACTTCTGCTGTGATGCTTGTGTAAAGTATTATGTTCTGTAGTCTGTATACTTAGATAGGTAGGGGTTCTATTCTCACTGCAGTCAACTGTGTATGTATGAGGTGTTGGTTGACATTACAGAGAGTATTTTATACCAACATGTGGGACACTGTTATATTCTCCTGAACAGGCACTGCTGATATTATCAGCTATAAAGTGTTGTCTGAGAAACTCCAAGTCAGACTTGTGCCATAGCACTTGTGTAAAGTACTGTGTTCTGCAGTCTCTGTACTTAGGTAGTGGTTCTCACTGCAGTCAACTGTGTGTGTGTGTGTGTGTGTGTGTGTGTGTGTGTGTGTGTGTGTGTGTGTGTGTGTGTGTGTGTGTGTGTGTGTGTGTGTGTTTGAGCACTTGCTTGAAATTAGATAGAACATTTTACAACAGCATGTGGGACATTGCTTTTACTATCTTTCTTTCAACAGACTCTGCTGATTTGCAGATGTGCAGTATACATATCAGGGCAGGGTCAGAGATGTCCTGTAGTCCAGGTACAAGTCATCTAATACTTTCCAATATAGATTTCAGGAACAGGGCTTTCATTATATCCAGGTATGTCATGGCATGGTTTGTAGGACATGTATTTTCTTGGTGTGAAACCCCCATAGTCTATCCAGCTGCTGCAGGTGTCTGGTGAGGTACATGCAAAAGAAAGCATTATACTGTATTAGTGTTCAGATGAAGTTTGAGTACAGTGCTGAAATATCTTCCTTAGATCTGGATACAATGGCCTGCCTTCTGAGGTGCAAGCTGTAGCCTTTCCATACAATTGTGGACACTTGGTTGAAGTTAAGATTGCTATCTGTGTGTATTCCCAATTCTTGCATCACTGGTTTTAACATGGGAAGGGTACTGCCAATGGTGGATTTACCAGGAAATTCTACTTTGCATAAGGCACAAATCCTGACACATTTTGTATTGGCTAGTAGGCTGTGTGGCTTTGTCACCAATGATTTGTATGTGTTATCCCCTCTCATACTATAGTCACATCATTGGTGGACTCAATGATTGCAACCAATATGCATGAATCAGCAAACATGGTAAGCTACAGGTCATATTTTGTAGCCTGGATTGTTGAGAAATAGACTCTAAACAATATAGTGCCCAGCACAGATCCATGGGGTACACCAATGGTGACAGCTACAGTGGTAGAGGTTGATTCCCCAAATTTCCTAGTATGGGGTCTGTCAGTGTCAACACTGGTTAATCATCTGGAGACATAAGTGTTAATTCCCAGCTGGTAGAGTTTGTCAGTGATACCTGAATAGGAGGACTGTGTCTAAACCCTAGGACAGATCAATATAAGCAGTATGCAATGTGTTACCTTTATGCAGGCCTATCACACAGGAACAATGGGCTGTAACAACATCTTAGATTGCCTATAGCATGACTCAGAACATACACCTATCTGACACAGTGTGATACACACTTCAACAAACCCTCCAGATGGACTATCTTCCCATACAATAGAGTACATCTACATGCATCAGTCTGAATGGGTTGGGGACAGCACCTGATGCATGCATGTATAGACACATCATGACTCTCCTGATCTGTGAGGTAGACCAAAATGTCATCATGGACCTTCTCTAAATGGACACTAGTAATATCACAGTGATGTGCAACAGGCGTGAGTTTTTGGTGCTATATCTATGTCTGTTACATCTGTCAGATGTCCTCTAAGAGCATCATCCTGTGGAACATTAAAAGGCCAAGGCAGTCGACAGGAGCCCACACTGAGGTATTCACTCTGTAATGACATATGTGGCCATCAACACCTATATCACCAAGTAAGTAGAACAGTGGATCACATATGTGGCAGCTAAATATGTATAAATGTTTGAAGTGACCTATATCTCATGTCTAGTGATTAAGTGCATACATTAGGGCTATCTACGGGGCCCTTTCCTGTCCAGGAATGAAACAGAACTCACAGACATCAAGAATGACATACAAATCCTGTGTTCCAACAGCTGTCTGGAGGACTATAGATCATGGGCAATGATTGACTCCAACTGTGATACTGGTATAATACATACAATATCAACACACATCAAAGATTGTTGCCACAGTTATGACAATAAATACTACAGGAACCAAGCAACACTAGAACAAATTGATGAACTGAGGCAAGAAACAAACTGCTCGTCCGACAAGGATATGTGAAACCCTTCACAATTTATTGATGCAATGATAAAACCAAGTGAATAAATCCAAGTTTAGCGCTTTCGACTGAGAATCAGTCTTCCTCAGAACCTTTCCTCAGTTTGTTTCTTGCCTCAGTTCATCAATTTGTTCTACAGTTATGACAATGTATGAGATGAAAAAAAAAACATGTGGGGATTTGTTTTGTTATGAAAACAAATGCACAAACCAAGGATTATGTAGATATCACACCTTATCAGCAGAATGGTTGTTATGTGGCCCGTGTCCTAGGATACATGGTATGTGGAATGCCCACCGGCATGTGTCCATGGTGATGCATACTCCCTTGTATGCAACACAACTACTGAGTATGTGCAGGACATCCACATGACAGGCCATAATACCTTCATAATTCACAGCCTTCACCACACCAATTCCTTAATACAATGCACCCTTCCTCATGTACCTCCATACACATCCTCCAGTGATGTGTAACTGAAGTGTGCCACCTTTGTCAATGTGAGCTGTCACAAATCTATTTGTACATACCTAGGTATTAGTTTTGTTGCATAAACATTACTGTCTGATGGCATGGAACCCTCATCAAAGCATAATGTCACATGCATGTGTGATATCTGTTTTGGTGATGTACTCATGACATACATATCTGTTTAACGACATTAATGGCATGGTTTACATTTGTGACAGTACAGATTTTGCCATTTATATCTCTGCCATACATAATAGTCTACTAGCCTGTACTGACCACAATATCAAGTCTGTCTCCTCACACCTCCTACATATGTTAGTGTCAGTAGAGTATGCTTGATTGGACTCATAGATTGCTGACATCTCCTAATAGCTGTACAGGTGTGTTGGTGCAGAACCTTATATGATCATTGAGAAACATATGTTGTGTCAGAGACATGGGTATTACTTGTGGTATTATTCTGATATTGTCCATGACTGTGCATGATGGTTTTACTGTTGGCCATGATCCTGTACCTGTGTTCTACTTGTTGGAAGCTTCTTCTCACAATACAGGCATAATCAGGCAAATCAGTTTGCACAGCTTCACAATATACACCCAACCCCAATTGTATTTAACATCCATGATACACGTCCTCTCCATTGTCCATCTCTGGATGTTTATATCACACAGACATCCTCCACTGTTATATCACCTTGTGTGACAGTCACATCACATACATTTGTCACTGTTCAGTCCATACTGTGTTATGTAGAGATGTGATCCTTGTTCACTTCCTGCTGCAACTGTCTTACTTTTACATTTCCTCATGTGTGGTACATTACAATATTTCACCTGTCCTCCTTCCCTGTGTTCATCCCTAAACTTGATTCTGTGTGTCCCTTTTCAATAAACACACTTCTCATGACTGTTTCTTATAAAATGGCTGTCCATGTAACCTTATAGATCATTCACACAACTTGTACAGACTGAATGGAGTGGGAATCTACAATACTGAACACTATATACACTGTCCTGTCTTGTCCCCACAACATAATACATTAATATATGAAAAACCCTGGTGGTCCTTGTGGCATTCCTTTCAATCCCACTAGCCCAGTACGCTGGAGGATACACATACACTATCCTGTTCTGTCCCCGCAACATACTACATTAATATATGAAAACCCTGGTGGTCTGTGTGGCATTCCCCGCAAACCCCCTAACCCAGTTTACTATGCTGTGACTAAGTTTGCTATCTGTGTTGCTTTACATGGTTTTCTGGCTGCCATAAAACCCTACTTGCTTACATTTGAAGGCAAGCCACAGCATGAATACTCATTAAGCACTGCTGCTCACCACACAAACACCTCAATGTAGGCTTCACATAAAGCCTACATGGAGTTTATTGAGTCCCAGGGCTATTCTTTGGAATGTTTCTTATAAAGTAATGTTGCACTCTGATTTAGTATCAATCTTAAATTCCACAGGTTTGCCATTTATGAAATGCTTCTCTGACTGTACTTCTTTTTCAGGCAAGTTCTTAGACATTACCTCTTAAGGATCACATACCTAATTTTACTTTTCAAAGAGTTCATAGGCACTTCAGAATTTTCATCATTGCATGACTCTAAAAAATGATGTCATATTTGAATATTTTTATGACTAAAGCACATTTTTGAATAGTGGTACTTTGCACCATGCAGCATATATATATATATATATATATATATATATATATATATATATATATATATATATATATATGAGGGTCTATATTATATCATTGAATGCTTAAAAAAGCGAATGATAAATAATCAACCCCATGTAAGTGAAAGCTTACAATCTCGAAAGCTCAGAACAGCTGTTCCAAAAATAAATAAATAAATAAAAAACTTGAAAGAATAAATAAAGTGGGAGGCTTTGCCCTCCACACCACTCCTACTTAAATATACCAACTCTGAGATCACATTATAGTGCCGAAAATGGCAAATTAATGGAAGTGGCCAAGTGAATTCTTTCCCTGGGAAAGAATTTGCTTAAAAGCCGCTTTGCTATTTTGCCTTTTTGTTGTTTTAAGTTTGACCAAGATACATTCGATAGAATGCATCTTTGGTCATCTAATCATTTTTTCATGCTTATTGTCACAAAACTTTCACTGGCTGTATTTCTATTTTATTTATTTTTTTCATAGATGCTATTATGGACAACATATTTTGTTATTGTTCAATTGTTTTACAGGTAAGTTCAAATGTTCACTTCCTCAAAATACATCAATGTCTTTTTTCAAGTGTCATGTTTGATTTCCTCAACAGCCTGCCTCTTGTGCATTCATCATTTATGCCACTAATACTTTTATCTCTGATTAGTCAATCAGAATGTTTCAAATTTACAATTGTGAATTCAGTTTATTCATTTGATCACATAAGCATCAAGCGATTATTGTGCCCCCTTCATTTTCTGGTAAAGATTGAATATTTGACATAGGGTAAGTTGTTCTTTGGATGAAAATAAGGATAGGATTTCAGTAGTGCTATATTGCTTTTATTTTCCATATTGAGACTACAGATATTAAATATCTTGATCGGCTCTTTGCCTTATAATGTGAATAAACATGACATACTTGATTTTATCAGATTGGTCAAATAGGGCAACCTGCACTGAGATAAAATGTGTATCGCCTAGTTCAGGCCTTCTAATTTTTTTTCACAGTTTTTTGTGCAGTTATACAGTAGCTGGCAATTGAATTGTAAGACAAACAATGAAGAAACTTTTCCCAAAGATTGGCACACATAGCAGTGGTTGAAGTGGGTCTTTGCAGATTGTGCCATTACCATGATTATAAAACATACAAAATTAAATAAAATAAGAAATAAATCCTGTATATAGGGTAATACTATTTTTTTTAGTTGGATTGTTTGTGAAGATAAAATAATTGTGTTTTTTCAAGTGTATACTACAACAAACCTATCATAAATATAATAAGTACAAAAATCCAGATGAAGTAAATGGAGAAATTATTGTGTGCAGATAGTATCTATGTTGTCAAAAGTGAAGAAAATGAATAACCACAACAGGAAAAATTGCTTGAAGAAAAAACCACCAGCCAGTAAACCAACAAAAATGTATTTCTCTGAAGTCTCGGCTACACAAGCCTTCAAGGAGTACAACTTCACACACACATACACCTGCCTAAAATACAACCATCAATTAAACAATTAAATCTTAATTACACGTCAATAAAACTATTAAGTAAAACATCTGTAGTTACACTCCACATTTAACCCCTTAGGGGCTAAAGTGTCATATATTAAAATGTATGTAGATTCTTTAAAAAGTAATTTGCTTTTTATATTTCTGTCATCATATAGGGAATTATTTATTTTTTCTAACACAGTCCCCATCAGACCTTCATTACACCCCCACATATTTGGTTAAAATATTCTGCTATTGAACTTTATTTCTCATTACTGGCAATGTCCCTTACATGTTCCAACAGTCTCACCTTAAAGGCTCTTTTGCTATCACCTATATAGAACTTATTGCAGGGACATCTGAGGGCATAAATAATGCCCTCAGTATCACAACAGAAACAATCTTTCACCTGAAAAAGTTGTCCATTCATTTTCCTAAAACTCCTCATTACATATTTACACCTGCCACAAGGAGTATCTCCATACTTTGTTATATTTTTAGTAACATTTCCACATGGAATCACAAACTTGGTTTTAACTAAAAAATCTTTAAGATTTCTTCCTCTCTTATAAGAGAGTAGTGGTGCTTCACTAACCCATTGACTGAAATCTTTTAGAGACAGAACATAACCTCAATAAAATTTTAATAGATCTGTAAGGACCTTTCTAAAGCTACTATAAGTAGTCACCAAATATATATTTTCTTTTTTATGATTTTCTTTGCCCCTATAATAATGTGTAACTACTTGCCCATCCACAAATTCCTTAAAAATATATTCCTTTGAAAACATTGCCAACATTCATTCAATAACTCATTACTAAAACCTCTATTTCTAAACATAAGTAGTTTTGCCCATTTCTGACATATAATCTTCCTCATTATTACATGACCTGTACAGACATACAAACTCCCCATAAGGTATGGCTTGGATAGTATGGGGGGATGACAACTTTGGGCCCTTAAATATTGTATCCCACTTTCAAATTTTCTATATACTGTTGCTTGTATCTTATTGTCCTTACTGATATCCAAAAGTATATCCAAATAAGAAACTTTTGATCTACTTTTAACCCATCAAATTCTAAACCAAACCTATTATTATGTAGTTCACTTATAAAACGATCTACCTCATCATTACCTCCATCACACAAAAAAAAAATGTCTATAAACCTAAAGTATTTTTTTGCATACTTTTGAAAAAATTGTGTTCTATAGATGTATTCAACCTCAAAAAGACCCATACTAAGATTAGCATATGAGTGGGCAAAATATGCCCCCATATCTGTACCTTGCTTGTGTCTGAACAATATGCTACCAAATTCAAAAAAAAAATATTTTTCAAACAAAAATCCAATAATTCAATAATATATTCCATCACCAGGCTTTGACCTAGAAAAAAACTTAACAGCCTCTATACCAAGGTTGTGATTAATGCTGGCATAGAGGCTCTTTACATCAACAGTTATCCAGTACATGTTTTTTCTCCACTTGATATCCTCAATCTTTTTCAAAAAGTCAGCTACACCTTTTATATGTGAAGGTAATAGTTGTGTTTTATGAAAAAGGCAAAGATGTAAGAACTGTCCTATTTTACATAAAAAAATATTCCTTTACTGAAACTATTGGATGACAAGGAGGATTAAGCAAGGTTTTATGAAATTTTGATAGACAATAAAAATGGGCCATCTTATAGCCGTCTGTACTAAATTTCTTTTTAAAGCCCTCTAAGAAAAAAATATCCTAGCCTATATCCTTTTTTCATTAATTCACAATATTCATCTAAAGCTGTAGTATAAACATCAATTTCCACTTTCTCATACGTGTTCACATCATTCAAATGTTCATTGCAAATATTTAAATACTGAATAAAATCCATAATTACTAACTTATTGCCCTTATCCACAGGTTTAAATATTCTATAATTTCTAACACTCAATGAAAGCAGTATTTTCCATTCATCTTTTGTTAAGTTGTAACTTGTAGTTTTAAATTCAGAAACACTTTTCTCAATGACAAATTTTAACATTGTATCAAAATTCTGGATCCCTTCATGGATAAAATGAGGTAAAAATATACTTTTATAACCTATATTACTTGTGTCAAACAAAACATAGGTATTTGCATCATCCTCAGAATGACATAAATAAAAACTGTCATTAAATGAGTTATCAGAATTATCATCACATTCCATAACATTTTTACTAGCAAAAACATTATTGCTAAAAAATTCTTCAAATGCATCATCCTCAGAATGACATAAATAAAAACTGTCATTAAATGAGTTATCAGAATTATCATCACATTCCATAACAATTTTACTAGCAAAAACATTATTGTTAAAAAATTCTTCAAATGCAGTTTTCTCACAAATCTGAAAATGTCAGCTTTCATTTTGTGAAATCTAGGTATAATTGTTGGTATAAACTTAAGACCGCAGTTAAGAAGTGCATACTCAGCATCATTTAAAACATAGCCAGACAAGTTCACAATATAAGAGTCACAAACATTAGGAAATGGTAAATTACCATTTGCCTCTGTTGCAATGCTGTTGTTGCTGAGAGCTTCTTGGTTGCGAATTATAGGATTCCCTCTGGTGTTTCTTCTCTTGGAATCCTTCTCTCGCTGTGTGCGACTCCCTACAAAGTGTACATTGGAAGTGTTCCTGCTACTGAGCTCTGGGTAGTGGGGGAAAACCTTTCCTATCTTTGTTGTCACCTTTCGATGATGAATTAAGTCCTTTCGACGGAGAAAAGGATGAATTACCACACCAACTGCCATTGTCTTCATCCTCTTCAAATCTCACGTGACCACCCGATCATTTGCGATTGGTTCTCAGTTGGAGGGCTCTTCCACTGTTGTAGTCATGTAAATCTCTTAAAATTTTTCCTTTCTTTCTCTCCATGATCTCTCCTTTATAAACTTTAAGTTTGATGTTGATGTCAACCAGAAACATTTCAAGATATTCCATGTTCAAATTAGATGTTAAAGTAGAACAAGTGGTTTTGATTTGTTCCTTTAATTCACACTGCTTCACTCTGTCTCTTTCTAACACTCCAGAGTACATTTGTGGGCAGCTGCCACCCAACGCTGGTAAAACTGTTTATCAACGTCATTTTGTAGGTTAAAGGGCAAAGAAGTATCCTTATAAGCCCTTAAATCTTTAAGTGTAAAGTCCAGCTCAAAATACTTTCAGAGACTTTGAATATTGAGAAACACTGCAGTCTCTTTCCATATTAATTTTTCCAGTCCATCACATAAAGCCTTGTTTTCTGAAGAGAAAGAAGAGGTCATTTTGAGACCGACAGATGCAAATGGATTACTACAATGTTTATTATGGTCTTCCTCCCATTTTTACCAAATTTTGGGTACACATTCTCTGTCATTATTTATATTAACATGATGTCTCTTGTCTCTTGAGGATCAAATACCCAATTTTACTTTTCAAGGATTTCATAGGCACTTCAGATTTTTCATCATTGCATGACTCTAAAACATTATGTCATATTTGAATATTTTTATGACTAAAGCACATTTTTGAATAGTGGTATTTTGCACCATGCAGTATGTATATATATATATATATATATATATATATATATATATATATATATATATATATATATATTTTTTTTTTGTTTGTTTTACTTTGTATCTTTTCATGCTTATTGTCACAAAACTTTCACTGGCTGTATTTCTATTTTATTTATTTTTCCATAGATGCTATTATGGACAACATATTTTTTTATTATGTGTGGTACTGCTAAATTTTACTTTTATTACTTTATACTATATCTGCTTACTCTCAATGGCTGTATCAAGTTTGCACACTCTTATGTTATTGTTCAATTGTTTTACAGGTTGATTCAAACATTCACTTACTCAGAATACATCAATGTCTTTTTTCAAGTGTCATGTTTGATTTCCTCAACAGCCTGCCTCTTGTGCATTCATCATTTATGCCACTAATAGTTTTATCTCTGATTAGTGAATCAGAATGTTCCAAATTTACAACTGTGAATTTGCATCAAGAGATTCTTGTGCCCCTTCATTTTCTGGTAAAGACTGCATATTTGATATAGGGTATGTTGTTCTTTGGATGAAAATAAGAGTAGGATTTCAGTAGTGCTAAATTGCTTTTATTTTTCATTTGGAGACTGCAGATATTAAATATATTGATAGTTTCCTTGCCTTATAATGTGAATAAATGGGTCTAGGACATTTCAGTGAAAGCACATTTCACTGAAAACTCAATTAACTGAAACGCATTTCATTGAAAGTTACCTCACTAAAAGAATCACAGGCCTAAAACAGATGCCCTATGCTGACCATTTAAAAAAACTCCAGCTATACCCTGTCGCATATCGCCTACTCAGAGGCGATCTCTGCTTAACATACAAGGCCATGTCAAACCCAGTGCTGTTGAACATGCTACACTTAAAGAAATCCCAATCCCTCAGAGCTTCACACTCCAGGGATCTAAACCTGGTCATTACGATGAACAACACATGCTGGAGGGATAGGTTCCTGACTCAGAGACTCCCCATACTCTGGAATAGACTGCCCATACATGTCAAGCTGAACGCCTGTCTGGCCCTCTTCAAAAGGAACCTTGACGATTGAATGGGAGATAGGAAATTCACCCCAGGGATCATGTCAGTCACCCTGCTAGACAGGGGACCAGGGAAGTAAATATTCTGGGAAGAAATAGCCTGGGAATTGTTATGGCTAGGCTTGTATAGGCCCTAGGGCCAATAGCCTAGAACCAACCTATGAACCTATGAACTATGTCATTTTCCCCACTGTAGTGCGACCCTGGAGTTAGTATATATAGTAAGGGGGGTGGGGGCACAGCACCCCATGTAAGGGGGTGTGGGGGTTGTAGCCCCCCACATAGTTTGGGCATATATTGTGTTCTGAAAGACTAATTTATTGATCTTGTAAGTATCCATGTCTACAGTTCAAAACATTTAAAATAGGTGTGGGGCTACACACCCCAAATGTGGGGGGCTGTGTCCCAATACCCCCCTTACTATATATACTAACTCCAGGGTTGCACTACAGTGGGGAAAAGAACATATATAACTTTCAATGAAATGAGTTTCAGTGACTTGAGTTTTCATTTAAGTGAGCTTTCAGTGAATTGTGCAGTCATCTGAGTTTCTGTGAAATGTCCTTTCAGTGAAATGTTCTAGACCCGAATAAACATGACATATGTGATTTTATCAAATTGGTCAGATAGGACAACCTTTACTGAGATAAAATGTATATCGCCTAGTCCAGGACTTCTACTTCTTTCACAGTTTTTTTTTTTTTTGTGCAGTTTTACAGTAGCTGGCAGTTGAATTGTTAATATTCTAAGATAAATAATGAAGAAAATTTTCCCAAAGATTGGCACACTATGACAGTGGTTGAAGTGGGTGTTTGCAGATTGTGCCATTACCCTGATTACAAACCATACTAAATTAAATAAAATAAGAAAAAAATCCTGTAATTAGAGTAATACTACTTTTTTATGCAGATTGTTTGTGAAGATAAAATAATTGTTTTTTTTTCAATACTACTTTTTTAAGCAGATTGTGAAGATAAAATAATAGTTTTTTTTTCAAGTGTATACTACAACAAAACTATCGGTGGTGGTGGTGTTGTGGTAGCATTGTCGCCTCACAGCAAGATGTTGTCCCGTTCGATTCTCAGCTAGAGCGTCTTCTGTGGAGACATGCGTGAATGGGCGTACCTTCGTTGAAGGTTGTGCGTTAGGGCCAGCAACTCAGCACATAAAAATCAACTGCCAATCATTAGCGGACCGGAGTTCCGCTGTGGTGACCCCTAACCAGGAAAAGCCGAAAGACACAACAACATACTACAACAAAACTATCATAAATATAATAAGTACAAAAATCCAGATGAAGTAAATAGAGAAAGAATTGTGTGCAGATAGTATCTATGTGGTCAAAAATGAAGACAATATTTATGCTATGAAAAAAAGACACTCAGTCCATTCTTTTGAAAGTTCGGTTATGTCTGTTACCATTCTGATATCATTTTGGAAGGTATCCTCATGTCTGTCATCATGCTGGATCTTTTTGATTTAAATTTCTGGTCAGTGCATTTCTGTAACTCGTAGCAAAGTACACGTAAGTCTTATTCGCAATTCCCTAAAACCTTAAGGCCACAGGACTACTTCCCCATATAACAGTGTCTCCTAAATGTATGGTCATTGTCCCATGTAATAGACTTACATAATAGGTTTATAGCATAGTAAAATACTAAGAAGAATAGCAGTTAATACTGACCCATCTACATTTAGTACTGACTTATCTCAGCTTCCAACAGCATTGCTACTGCAATGTAAACACTGATACTCTAGGTTTCATAGTAATAGCCCTATCTTACCATTTGATTCATCAACTTAAATAAAAAAGTCACAACACAAATGTGGTTTCACCAGTTTAATAGCACAAAACACATAAGTAATAGTAATGACCCTATCTTACCATTTGATTCATCAAATTAAATGGACTTGGGTTTTAAAAAAAGATGGTTTGCTGCATCTCAAAATTGTACTTTGAGATGGAGTATTGTATTGTTTGATTATTGTTTAATAAAACAATAAAATTTGATCACAAAAGCCAGAGAAACCTACAGGAGGATAAAAGAATTATTGCTATTTTTGACATTGATGAAATTGTTAGTAACATCAATGCTAAGTTGAAAGTACTTGAAAAAAGAGTTGTGGACCCAAACAGGAATTAAACTGCACTGTAATCTAAATAACCACAAAACAATGAGGCATTCTTTTTGCAGACACAGAAGTCTCTTGAAATGAAAATACAACTGTTGACTGTATAGTATTGAAGCAATTTGGCAACATCTAAAGCTTTGGCATCTTGTGAAACGTCCAATTTTAGGTCCATTTTTTTGTGTAATGTTGTGGATGAAGGAAATAACTCTGTTTTTAAAAATATTAGGGATCTGCTACAAAGGGAGAACTTTCAACAAACGTCAGCATTTTGTGGCAGGATGAGAACATTCCAGTGTAATGGAGGATACCAGCACTATCTCTACAAGACAAACGGCTTCACTAGAACTAGATCTAAGGATATGAATCTCCATGAACATATCAACAAAACACTCTGAAGGGACAGATTTATTATCTAGTATTTGTTTCATCTCTGGGATAAATTTCCCTAATGTATTAAACATAATGACACCCTTACATCCTTTAAGACTACCATTGCATGGGTATCTGCAAATTCATTGCTGACCTTGACAGTTCAGATTGCTTCTTATGGACACAGTTTATGCCCTTTTGAATAAACAGTAAGCAGTGACAATTTATAACATTCTAGGATTGACTATGATTGAGAATGAAAAGAATGCTCTGGAAATGCAACACACCTTTGTTGGGTCTCTATTAGATAATCAAATTTTCAAACGTTCGACTGTCATATGGTCAACACCATATGATCGAACTTTTAAAAGTTCGAATATCTAATAAAAAAAAAATCAACTACACAAATAACTTACCTGAACATTTTAAGAAGGGGGGCAAGCCCCCCTGCACCTCCACACACCCCGATCTTTAAATATACCAACTCCGAGATCGCACTACAATGTAGAAAAGGGAAATCAATCTTGCCATTCCACGCTGTACGGAGATCTCCATTAAAACGTTTTCAAAAATTCAATCATATGGTGTTGACCATATGACAATCGAACTTTTGAAAGTTCGATCATCTAATTTAGACCCACATTTGTTCCTATGAGCTCCCCCAGAGACCAGTATTAAAATAGGAATATTCAAACTAGTTCCTCTGTTAAATTTGTTTTTTTTTTGTTTTTTTTTTTAATTAGGAACAGTAGTGTGAATATGAATGCTAGAATACTGACACAATACATGGAAGAAAGTTTCTATTAGTGTTCCTCTTATTTCTAACATATCTTAATGAATTTCATAACAATTTAGATATGGATAATGTGGTTATGCCTCCCATTGGAAGACATCAGTAGTCAATGGGTTCTGCTATGGCATGCCAAACTGTAAACTACAAGTTTCAGAAATGTTAAAAAATAATGGCCAAAAGGCAGAAAAACAACATTTTTACTTCAATAATTTTTTGCAGGTTGTTCCTCCACCAACCCCCCCCCCCCCGGCGAAAAAATATGTGTGTGTATGTGTGTGGAGGGGCCCTCACATCCACTGAACACACACACATGCACACATATATGTATATCTCTCTCTCTCTCTCTCTATATATATATATATGTATATATATATATATATATGTGTGTGTGTGTTCAGTGGGTGTGAGGGCCCCCCCACACACATACACACACACACACACACACACACACACACACATATATATATATATATATATATATATATATATATATATATATATATATATAGGTCTACTTCAAAGAATTGAAATTTCAGAACATTGGACCTCTGATCATCGAGAGCCAGAGGACTGAAGTTTGGAAATATCGAACAAAAAAAAAAAAAAACTAAAACGTGAAAACTTCTTACTACATTTTTGCAGGGGGCTAGCCCCCCTGTACCTCCTATACCCCTGCTACTTAAATATACCACCTCCAAGATCACAGTACAGTGAAGAGAGTGGTAAAGCTCCCATTCTGCAGTGTATGGAGATCTCGATTCACAAGGTTCGATATTTCAAAACTTCAGTCATCTGGTCTTCCCAGATCAGTGATTCGATGTTCCAAAATTTTCTATCTATATATGTATATCTATATCTATATATATATATATATATATATATATATATACATATATATATATATATATATATATATATAGATATATATATATACATATATATATATATATATATATATATATATATATATATATATATATACACATATTTATATTTATATATCATATACATATATATATATCAACTTGCAGAATGTAGAAGCCACCCAAAAAGGCAATCATTGCTGATACATCCTTGAGAGTCACACTGGCAATGATTCCCTGAAATTTCATCTCAGTCACCTGTAGAGGAGCCTAAGCAATACATTGTCTGCAGGATGTACACAAAGTCACCTGCTCATTTGTCACTCTTACCTGCAGCTAGATGTCATCCTACTCATGTGCTTAACTTGTACCCTATGTGGAATTATTGCAAGCTTGAAGGATTAATAGATTAGATGTAAGAAGGCAAACAAATTATTGTTGCTTTTATTAGCAATGGATATAATCTGTATAACTTGTATAGTACTTATGACAAAGTATTAAATATGGAAAGTAAGGACATGTAGAACAAAATGATGTGTATTGTGGACGATATGCATAGATATACAAAAAATGTTTTTTTTACATAAGTATCATGCAATCAGTGATCAAGTGGTTAAAGAGCTAAAGAAGAATTGGCAACTACTGCTAAGTGATGGAGATTTAAAAATATATTATTCCTTATTGTATTTGTAGAATAAGCAAAAGTTTGAGAGATTATTTAGTAAGAAGTGTATTTATTTAATGTTTGTTTACTGGGAAAGTCCAGCTGGAACAGAGCCCATTTTCAGCAGAGGGCCATGGAGAAATGCTCCAGATACATGTCTTTGGAATGTGGAAAGAAACCAGAGCACCTAGAGGAAACCCACACGAACACAGGTAGGACATGCAGGCTCCACACAGAAGGCACTCCAGATGAGAATTGAACCAGAGAGCCTCTTGCTGTGAGGAGACAATGCTAACCACTGTACCACTGCACCACCAAATAACTGCACAATATGACAGAGTAATGGAATTATAAATGTCAGAGTCCACTAGGAGACTTACTTTAGTGGCTTTTGTAATGTAGGTTAAGTGATACAGACTAGATGGTAAAAAAGTGTAGTTTAATTATAACTATACCTATACACACAATACAGACAAAGGGATTTATGCTCTGAGATACTCCTACTCAACATTATATATAATACAGACTAATAGTAAATTTAAAACCAGGAATCAGAAACTTCAAGGGGAAAATCCTATGGTAATGTGCATGCATAAACTTCTTTTCGAAAATGCATAGGTTCTACAAGCTGCCATTTTAGAACATATAATGAGCTGAATACCATACAAGCATCTTTTATATGAAGAGAAAATGTTTATTTTAATGTTTGGCATTTTAATACTTAATGGGTTAAACCAAAATTATTGTTGGAAATGTGTAATATGAGGACCTCTTTTGTGATTGATTGTGCTTATTTTGTTTAATATTTTTGTTGGCATTCTTCTCGAAGGATTCATCTGCCTACCAAATGGAAGTTTACTTTATGAATTCTATATAACAGCAAAGTTAAATTAAAAAAAAATAAATAAAATAAATGCTCTGATTTTGTTATGAAAATAGTGGCTTACATGGAGTATTAACCTTTCTGATTAATTCAATTTATGCAGGATAAAAACAGTAAATAAAGAGCTGCTGGAAGACGTTTTCCACTTGTTGTCTCTCATTAACCAGCTTTTATTATTTTACCAGTAGAAAGTAGTGCCACTAAGTTTTTTAGTTCAGTGTTATTCAGAATCAAAATAATCTATGCCCTTTCTTAATAGTAAACCTACCATTCAAGAATCAGTTCTACTCACTTAAAGGAACTGAAGATGATAACCCTACCTTAACTTTACCAAGACTGAAGTTTTCCACAGGGTAAAAGTCTGAAATTGATGAATACCGATCAGTGCACTACCCCTGTAAACAAGTATAAATAAAATATAAATTACAAGTTAAGGAACATTTGTCTGGAACCACCTCCATCCTTCAAGGCAAAACTGAAAGAACATCTTTTGAAGGGGTCTGGATGCACATGCTTTTGGAATACTGATTAAAGTTACTCAGTACTTGTTACTGTCTTGTTAAATGGCATAGTTTAATAAATCAGTTGATGGTGAATACAATATTTAACCTAAAATGCTAACTCCATGGTGGTGTGCTTCTATTTCTATAATATAGTTTTCTTGTGAAATGTAAAACTGTATTCTTATATGCTCGCAATGTTTATATGACTGTAAATATTTAACTCTTTTCTATATGTAAGACTACAGTCGTCTTACTGCTCTTGAGATTCTGGGTCATGGATGAAAAGGGTTAATAGATCAGCCCATCCGCCTGGCTATTAAATTGCAGTAAATAAATGACTAACAAAATCACAACATATTCACTGAAAGCACATCTCACTAAAACACATTTGACTGTGTACAATTCACTGAAAGCTCAATTCACTGAAAACACAATTCACTGAAACACATTTCACTGAAAGTTATATATGGCCTTTTCCCCACTGTTGTGTGACCCTGGAGTTAGTATACATAGTAAGGGAGGGGGTGTAGCCCCCACCTATTTTAAATATTTTGAACTACCTACCTGCATACCTGCCCTTGGAGGAGTAGTTTCCACCCAGAAACTGTAGCTTTCTTGGCCATTTTGGGCTAATTTCTATCTTTTTAATCTTTCTGATATAAAAAACGCATTTGTGTGGTTTTGCATGCCGGGCAGCGCTAGTTAGATAGGGTTAAACTATTCCCGACTCCACGAAGTCTACTCTTCAGTTTTTCCCTTGGAACTAGACAAACCTTCAACTTTAGCACTCAAACCATTCATTTTACAGACCAGCACTTGCTTAAAACTCATAACAAGCACTAAATACCCCTAGCAATAACCCCCCTTATACTGTCCAGAAGGACAAGGCTCTCTATTTGTCCCCACCAGACAATCAGAAAAACAGCCCACTCTACCTATTCAGGCATGTCCAAAGGGCAGTTTCTGGTGTACTCTCCAGTCCAACTGGTGAATCTGTGCATTTTGAGGCAATGTTCCAACTGCCTTATGTACACAGACAACCCTCTCCTCCTACCACCAAACACTAATATATGTGAAAGATGCAATTATACAGCCAGACTGGAGGCAAAGCTCTCTCAACCCCTGACTGTAACTGACTGTCAAGAGGAGAAGGGTAATACTTGCAACACACCACCAGTCTCACATAGACCTAACAAACCAACACAGGCAAATGACACACATATGGCTCTAAATGAAAATCTGCAAAAGCAACAGAGATCTCCAAAGCAGACATCCAAGCAACCTCCACAACCCATCATCAACCATGAAACATACTTCACATAATCAGTGTGCCATGCAATCACAGCCCTTAAGGCAAAATAACATACCCAACACACTAGTGATAGGCAACTATATAGCCAGGCACACTGATGTCCCACTAACTAGGCTGGACAAGGAGAAGGTAACAATTAGCTGCTTGTCGGGTGCCAGGATCTGCCACATAACACAAGCACTCAGGTCACTCCAGAGCAAGGACAAATATGACTCTGTCATTGTATATGCTGGTGTGAATGACCTGAGATGTACCTCCCTGGACTACATGAAAAGAAACATGGAAGAGCTCTCTGATCATGTAGCCCAGGCAGGTATGACCCTGACCCTGAGTAGCATCCTGCCCTCACCAAGAATGATGCCACAGATTAAAGAAAAAAATGATCATCTTCAACAATTGACTAAGTCTCTGGTGTCATTCAAAGGGGATCCAGTATCTGTCTGCCTGGGAAGACATGCTTGACAAGCCACATTGCTTCACAAGAGATGGCTTGCACCTGTCACCCTTAGGCTTTCAAATACTGGCAAAGGCTCTTGCCGTCCCCATAGTGCCTTTTTTAGGCAGGGCTCAAAAGACAAACCCACCACCGTAAATAGCAAAGGTAACCAAAAACTGAGGGTAATGCTACTCAATGCCAGACGTCTAAACCCCAAAATGCACGCACTCGAGGCACTCCTCTGTATGGAGAACATTGATATCTGTGCAGAAACAGAAACCTGGTTTAAGGCTCCAGAGAGCACCCCAGCACTACCAGGCTATAACTCATACCATACCTTTCAGCCACAGAACCCAGACCGAAACACAAAAGGTGGGGGTGTATCCATATTCATCAAGGATACTCACACCTCCAGGTTAGTGGTGCAGCATGATGCATCAGAGATCATCCAAGTGCAACTAACAACAGGCAAAACTGCAGTACAAATTGTAGCTTGCTACAGATCACCCACCATGACCCAGGACCCCCATTCCACATTTTTAGAGACACTGGTAAATATGAAGGCCCTACCAAAGGTCCTACCAAACACCCTAAGACTGGGTGATTTCAACTACCCAAACATTAACTGGGAGAACTACTCAAGTACTAAATCCCTTGCCCAACGCTTCCTAGAATTTATAAACTCGAACACCCTGGATCAACTGGTCAACACCCCCACCAGAGGGAACAACATATTGGACCTGGTCATCACCAACATGGGCGACCGGTATTCCACACCTGACATCAATCCCTCGCTGGTTATATCAGACCATAGACTAATCACTCTGGATATTCACATTCCGACCCTAACCCCAATCAAGGAAACCACCATGAAAAACTTTTCAAAAGCAAACTTCACGTTGCTTAAGACCAAGGTGGAATGGTTCACAGCCACCACGCCAATGGACAATGCTGTCCAAGCTGCTGAAACCTATACAAAGACACTCTATGATCATCTGCAGCAATGTATGGATCCTGCTATCCCAAGTAAAACCAAGACTCACTCCTCCAAGAAAAGGAAATCAGTCTGATGGACCCCTGCCATAAACAAGCTATACAATAGAAGGAGGAAACTAGTACAGATAAGAGCAAAATCCCTAGAAGGAAAGACATCCTTGATCAGTATCAGCAAGAAGCTACAATCCCTCATTAAATCATCCAAGGCTAGCTTCAAAAGAAAAATTGCCAAGGACTCCAAAGATAACCACAAAGCATTCTTTAGCTATGTCAAGAACCTAAGTGGAAACTCTCAGATCTGCTCTGAGTTGGTGCAGAATGGCACAAAATACACTGAACTGACTAATATTGCCAACAGTTTGGCAGACAGGTTCAGTGCAAACTTCAAACCCTTCTCACCCCCTAAAGGGCCCATAACCATACCAAATGAATGTAAGGCCCCAGCAATCACCAACACACAGTTTAGAACAGCCCTATCCAAAGCCAAAAACACAACCTTAATGGGACTGTACGGTGTCCCAGGCTATGTCTTACAAGAGCTCCAAAATGAACTAACCCCTCACCTAAACACACTGTTCAAACTAAACCTGTCTACAGGCTATGTACCCACAGAGTGGTGGACAGCAACAGTTACCCCACTCCACAAAGGTGGCTCCACAATGGAACCCGGGAACTATCGCCCTATAAGCCTGACTAGCCTGGTCTGCAAGGCTATGGAACGCATCATCATGGAACTCATTAACAGAGACATTGGGAACCTCCAAACTTTGGACCCCACCCAGTTTGACTTTGTTAAGGGCAGATCATGCCTCCTATATCTGGTGGACTTCTTTGAGGCAGTTACCAAGGCATTAGATAAGGGTAAGGAGGTCCAAACAGCCTACCTAGACTTCGCAAAGGTCTTGAAAGCAACACCATACCACATTCTGGTATTACAGACAAACTCACCAACATGAACATTAACCACTACTTCATGAGATGGATTGCAAATTGGCTCATGGACACAACCCACACAGTGAGAGTTGCAGACTCTAGGCCCGACTCTAAACTGGTTACAAGTGACATCCCCCAGGTCTCAGTCCTAGGACCCCTCCTGTTTGGTATATACTTCTCAAGAGGTACAGGCAAGCACAGGGGAGGACTTTTGCTGACCAAGTTCGCAGATGACTGCAAACTAGGGGCCATACTTGTTTCTCCGGCTGATACAGACACCCTCCAGAAGGGTCTCACTGAGATGGATACCTGGTGTCAAAATCATGGCCTCAAGCTGAATGCCAAAAAGTGCATAGTCGTCCCCTTTGGAAAAAACAAAGCACCTTTGAACTACCACATAGGTGGTAGTCCCCTAAATACAGAAAAAGTAATAAGGGATCTGGGGACCCAAGTAGATAGCAATCTCTCCTTTGATAATCATATTGCCAAGGTGGTTAGAGAATCCTTATACGTGGCCCACCTAATCTCAAAAGGGTTCGCATCTAGAACAAAGGAGTTTTATTATGCCTCTGTACTCATTATTTATTAGACCCATTAGAAAGTACAATGCTCCATTTGGGATGTACCTTACAAGACACCTGCAACAGCTGGAAAGACCACAAAAGTACCTCACCAAGAGGATTACTGGCCTCAAACAGATGACCTATGCAGCCCAACTAAAGAAACTCCAGCTGTACTCAGTTGCATACCGCTTACTCAGAGGTGATCTCTGCTTGACATGCAAGGCCATGTCCAACCCAGAAATGATGGATATGCTCCACCTAAAAAAAAACAAATCCCTGAGAGCCACATGTTCTAGGGATATAAACCTTACCACAATGATAAATAGGACATGCTGGAGGGATAGATTCCTGACCCAGAGACTCCCCATGCTTTGGAACAAGATTCCAATATAGATCAGGCAGAGCCCCTCACTAGCACTCTTCAAGAGAAACCTTGACTGGTGGATGGGAAACAGAAAACTTACCCAGGGGATCACTGCAGTGGCTCTGCTGGACAGAGGCACAGGGAACTAATGGCTCTGCTGGTCAAAGGCACAAGGAACTAATCTAAGGGGGTGGTGAAAGCCAACAAACTCTGTCTAGGCTTATAAATGCCCTTGGGTAGATAGCCTAGTACTTACCTGTGAACCTATGAACCTATATACATGGATACTTGCAATTCCAATAAATGACTCTTTTCTGAACTTAATATATATCCAAAATATGTGGGGGGCTATGCCCCCCACCTGGGATGGTGCCCCCCACACCCCCCTTTACTATATATACTAACTCTAGGGTTGCACAACCGTGGGGAAAAGGCCATATATATACTTTAAGTGAAATGTGTTTCAGTGAATTGAGCTTTCAGTGATTTGTGCACAGTTATTTGACTTTCAGTGAAATGTGCTTTCAGTGAATAGTCCTAGACCCATATATATATATATATATATATATATATATATATATATATATATATATATATATATATATATATGGGTCTACTTTGTTTCATTGAAAGCTCATTTCACTGAATTTGATTTCACCCTGACCAAATCGCTGAAAGTTCAAATTACTGAAAACTCATTTCACAGAATCTCATTTCACTGAGGTGAAGTACTGGCACTGTTTAGAGTTCTGTAAGGCAAGTAAAAGGTATATGCCATTTTCCCCACTGTAGTGCAATCCTGGAGTTAGTTTATTTAGTTAGAGGGGTGTGGGGAACAGCCCCCCATATTGGGGCGTGTGTTGGGCATAGACCCCCACCTAGTTTGGTTTTATATTATATTTCACTGAAAGCTTCAAAACAATATATTTTAAACAGCAGACAAAACCAGACACAAAATAAAAACCTTAACGCGTTTTATTTTGAAACCAAGACGTTTTCGCCACGGCAATCCGGGCCTCTTCAGAGGTAAAATAAACAATTAAAACTCACACTCCATTAATATCAAGGCAAATAGGAAGTGACATCCTCAAATTTCCTCAGAGCAGCAATCACCTTTTAAAAAAACAGTAGTCACATACAATATAAAGCTACAATTCTCCATGTTAGTTAATACAATAGCTAGTGTGTAAACTTTATATGAAAACATGTATAAAATAAACTTTGAGAAAATACTAATAAATAAAAGTTAACATAAAAAATAATAATTAGTTAACCACAACTTTTATTAATAGGACCAACTATACTACCAGGAATACCTAAAATGTATGTGTATGTAAATACCTTTGCAGGAGGGTTAAATTAACTGTTGTTACAACATAATAATGTCGTCAAAAAGGACCAATATTGAACCTATTTTTAACAGGTCGCTTCTATAGAGTATAAAAAAAAAAAACCTTATTACTATGTACTTTTGTCTCTAATATTAGATATTTTAACTTCTAATAGTTCTATGTGTTCCTGTACGCTTACTAAAGGCTAAAGGGTCTACCCTGTTTTTTACCCTGTTTATCACAGGACACTGACAGCAGGTTAAATATAAATTACCTAAAGTAACTTTTTAGCTTTAAAACAGGGGCTATGTTACAGTTGCTGTTCAAGCCTGGGTCCCTAAATGCGTCAAGGCGTAACTGCCATTCTAGCTCCCTGTTTTCTAAAATCAGTGAGAAAGGACCTCCCCTAGTCCTTAATGGTACATGGTCAATGGCCATGAATTGGAAACTGTGACCTGGGTTTAAACCTATATGTTTTGCCAGTGCATTGTCGCACTTGTTGTTTTTAATGGCGTAGAGATGTTCATAAATTACACGACGATCCGTTTTACCAATGTAAAACGCCTGGCAACAATTACACATGGCAATGTAAATAATAGATTTACTCTCACAGTTTAAGGTGAAACGTATGTGATACTTCCTATCCCTGATCATAAATGTCTCACCTACTCTAACCTCGTTGCAGTATTTACAAAAGCCACATTTGAACATACCTTTTTTCTTATAAAATGAGCTTGGGGGTACCTCCCTTTGTAGGAGTTCTTTAAGATTGTTTGATTGATTGATTTTGATAAAGAATGTGAACTGTTAAGAGTAATGTTTAGCAACCGGGGGTACCCCGATCAATTGTTATGTGATTTGATTGGGGAGGTCACTAGAAAAAGGACTAGTGGCTTTTATAAGCCATTATTATTCCAAAGGAATTCCACAAATAGTGATCCGATTGTTAATGAAACATCAATGGAAAGTGACCTACACAGTAGTGAGGTAGGGACAGTTATACCTTTGGGTGAAGAATATGATTACTCTTTGAGTTTTAGTACTACTTTTAGTAAAAATTCTAAGGGGATCCTGTCCATTATACGTAAAAACTGGCACCTTATATCTTCAAATTCTTGCTGGGTTGAAAAATTGGGTAGTAAACCAAGATTTATATTCAAGAGATCAAACAATCTTAAAGAACTCCTACAAAGGGAGGTACCCCCAAGCTCATTTTATAAGAAAAAAGGTATGTTCAAATGTGGCTTTTGTAAATACTGCAACGAGGTTAGAGTAGGTGAGACATTTATGATTAGGGATAGGAAGTATCACATACGTTTCACCTTAAACTGTGAGAGTAAATCTATTATTTACATTGCCATGTGTAATTGTTGCCAGGCGTTTTACATTGGTAAAACGGATCGTCGTGTAAGGGACCGGATTTATGAACATCTCTACGCCATTAAAAACAACAAGTGCGACAATGCACTGGCAAAACATATAGGTTTAAACCCAGGTCACAGTTTCCAATTCATGGCCATTGACCATGTACCATTAAGGACTAGGGGAGGTCCTTTCTCACTGATTTTAGAAAACAGGGAGCTAGAATGGCAGTTACGCCTTGACGCATTTAGGGACCCAGGCTTGAACAGCAACTGTAACATAGTCCCTGTTTTAAAGCTAAAAAGTTACTTTAGGTAATTTATATTTAACCTGCTGTCAGTGTCCTGTGAAAAACAGGGTAAAAAACAGGGTAGACCCTTTAGCCTTTAGTAAGCGTACAGGAACACATAGAACTATTAGAAGTTAAAATATCTAATATTAGAGACAAAAGTACATAGTAATAAGGTTTTTTTTATACTCTATAGAAGCGACCTGTTAAAAATAGGTTCAATATTGGTCCTTTTTGATGACATTATTATGTTGTAACAACAGTTAATTTAACCCTCCTGCAAAGGTATTTACATACACATACATTTTAGGTATTCCTGGTAGTATAGTTGGTCCTATTAATAAAAGTTGTGGTTAACTAATTATTATTTTTTATGTTAACTTTTATTTATTAGTATTTTCTCAAAGTTTATTTTATACATGTTTTCATATAAAGTTTACACACTAGCTATCGTATTAACTAACATGGAGAATTGTGGCTTTATACCAAAAAGGAAAAAAACTAAGGGTAATGCTGCTCAATGCCAGAAGTCTCAATCTCAAGATGCACGCACTCGAGGCCCTTCTCAATATGGAGAACATCGATGTCTGTGCTGTGACAGAAACCTGGTTCAAGGCTCCTGAGAGCACCCCAGCACTAACAGGTTTCACCTCATATCATACGTTCCGGCCCCAAAATCCGGACAACACCAAGAAAGGAGGGGGGGTGTCCATATTCATAAAAGACACCCACACCTCAAGGTTGGTGGCAACGCACGATGCATCGGAGACCATCCAGGTGCAATTAACCATAGGCAAGACTGCTCTGCAATTTGTAGCATGTTACAGGCCACCCTCTCAAACTCAGGAACCTCACATGGCCTTCCTGAAAACATTGGAGGGATAAATGTATCTCCAAACACCATCATACTAGGTGACTTCAACTACCCTAATATAGACTGGGAACACTACTCAAGCCCGAACACTCTAACCCAAAGATTCCTGGAGTTCATAAACTCAAATGCCATGGAACAACTAGTCACCATCCCCACAAGAGGTGAAAACATACTTGATCTCATCATCACGAACATGGGATCAAAATGTTCAACACCGAAGTATACCCCTCACTGGTGAGATCAGATCATAAACTAATCTCGCTGGAGGTCCTCATCCCGCCCCACCTGAAACAAAAAGACCACAGTGAAAAACTTCTCAAAAGCCGATTTCACACTTCTAAAAACTAGTGTGGTCTCCTTTAAGGCCCCTGAGCCAGTGGTAAACATTACTCAAACCGCTGAATCACTTACAAATGCCTTCTACCAGCACCTACAGGACTGCATGGATCAGGCAATCCCAAACAAAACTAAGACTCTCTGTACCAAAGGCAAGCGCCCAGTCTGGTGGACCCCAGCCATAAACAAGCTCTACAACAAAAGGAGGAAGCTACTACAAGATAGAGCAAAATCCTTGAAAGGTAAGACACCTTTGATCATTATAAGTAAAAACTAAGAGCTCTCATAAAATCATCCAAGGCAAATTTTGAGAGAA